>NW_013531711.1:3554188-3588821 GCF_000836235.2 Papilio xuthus | reverse complement strand
TCAACGACACCCATGGACATCTGCAATCCCAGAGGAACTGCAGATGCATTGGCGGCCTTTAAGAAAATGGGGTGCTCGCTTCTTGAAGGTCCCTAAGTCGTATTGGTTTGGAAATACCGCCGAGGACAGACCGTTCCACCACGCGCAAGAAATAATAATATTCGATAGCATTTGGATATAATAATAGTCTTCATAGAAATCACAAAGACCTCACAATGGAATATTATAAACTAACTAACGAATATTTAAAATCCATGAAACTCGTATCAAATACAGAGTTCATTTTAATATTTTAACCTATAAGACGAAATGAGTTGTAATCTCATGAGACATATCAATCTTTGCATATTTGAAATAATATTTAATAATTAAAATGACCAAAATACATTGGTTACTATGTGTAGTTCATATTTTTAAGTACACGTTTTGAGTCTTGTATGGAAGACGACGGCCTACGAAGCCATTATTTGCTTGTCTAGTATACTAGACTACGGCAGCGAAAAGGTTAACGAGCAAACTCCATATAAAATAGTTATCCATGTGCCGTTGACATTCAGGAGCGGGAAACAACAATTACCGGGTACTAGGAGTACATAAGTGGCAGGAGACTTTCCCGGAAGGCGGAGTAATATGGCGTATGCGGATTGAGCGGTAGTCGTGCACTCACGGCCGGCTGCGCCACTTCAGAGGAACGAGTTAATAATAAACTACAATGATGTTGTGAACTGAACCGTTAAACACGAACCAAGTTGTCCAGCTACGTGAAACGTATTGCACCATGCTACGTGATTGTTACAATTATTTTTTTCAGACTATCACAGCTAGATAATACGCTTCCAGTCCGTTTCCCAATTTATATGGTATGAATATCGCCGTACGTAATTTTACACAACAGTAAGTCAATATAAAACCAAATTTATAGGAAGCTTTCTAAGAAAAATTTAACCAAATAAATGGTCGCATTTCAAGAAAAAAATACCAGAAAGAACAACGTCATTGAAGTGAACCTCTTTTGTTAGTTTCATCAGTCCGTGTCCATTGTGTAAATACAATTCAATGTTGCCGCAATTCCTAGCTATTTAAAGCACTAGTTTGTTTAGAGCTGGAATACTGAGTTAATTTAACATTCGCACTATTTAAATTGAGCTTAGAAATTTCAAACGAATATGTTACATTGACTAGTTTCTACGAGCAACTACTATGTGACTGTTTAGGTTATTTAAACCATAACACTAACAAAGTTTTATATTAATTTTATATAGACAACGCTAACTGAACCAATTATCAAGAGTAGGTACCTGAAACCAACGCGTACGAATACGTAGATGTATGAATGTAGAAGAAACGAGGAGTGTCAGGACCACGCCAAATAGAGATCCGTTGTCTCTGCCTAACCCTCTGGGCAATGGGGGTTCTTGTAGCTACCAAATAATTTTTGTAACCTTAAAGAATCCTTACGAATACGAGGCATATTCGCAAGAACGCATAATCTCATTCATCGTTGATTGATTTATTGATAAGCGGCTTTGTCAACCGAGACGGCGAATAAAGGACCCGTTATAAACCGTATTTTATGCACATCACGTGACATAACTATATCTACGTAAAGGTCAAAGGATTTTTTGCATTCTGCCTCAACATTTTTTATAGCCCTACGATAAATATTTAGAGAGGAAAGGAGGGAAGCCTTTTTCCTTGCTACCCATGTGTATCGTGCTATTTTTGCGGTCAATCTTTCCACAGAGTCGAGTCCGTTCTATCATTCTCGCCTTTCTTTTTCCATCTTTCTTTTCATATTAAGACTAGCTTTAATCTGCGTATCCTTTCGCGCGGAATAAAAAAAATTAATAACCTATGTATTCTTCCAAGATATGTTATCTATGGCAAATTTCAACGAGATCCATTCTATCGTTCTGGAGATACCTTCTAACAAACTTTGATCCAAACATCAAAACGTTTGCATAAGATAATTTTCATAACATGATTAATAATGTAATATTCTTATTTCTCATAATATAGATACTGCAATAAAAAAAGTAAACGATGCGATAAATTTATAGGACATGTTTCCGTACTCACACAATTCCATAGTTCAAATATTTTGTGTTGTCTAACATGTTTAAATATGCACTGCTGTTGGTGGAAGCCGAACACTACCAATGCACGCAACTATAATCGTCATGAATTTATCAAGATAAATATTAATTACTATTATACACGCATAAATAAGTAGTTAAATATAATATGAGCATGAAAACATAACATAGATTAAGTATTATATTCAGATTCTTTGGATTTTTAGATATACCGCATGAAAGATAGTTAAATTCTACAAAATGTGCATTTAAAGGTGACGATGGAGTTAAGTACCTAAAATTTCCGATGCAAATATTTTTAATACAAATATGCAGTAGTTTTCGACAGCAAATAATTAAGTCTTCGTGCGCTTGCCAAAAAAAGCATCCGTAAAGACAAAGACTGCCACATTACGAATCATTCATAATCTGTCATATCATGAAATGCATAAAGCAAACATAAATACGAAATCATTCAGTATGGTATCAAAAATCACAAAATTTTCTCTTTGTTTTTAGTTAAACGTTTTCTATTAGTTTTTTAAACACTTAAATTTCTAAATTCATAAATCAACACAATACACGAGTCTTATAGATGAGCAGATGTCGCTTGAGACTCCGTTCCGGAAAGAAAAAAATAACTTAATTAGTATTCTATTTTTTCTTGTAGGCTACGTTCTACGTGTGTGCCAAATTTCATTCAATTCAAAATCCGTTAAGCCCTTCCGGTGATACATACATACATCCGTCCATCTAAACATTCGCGTTCATAATATTAGCAAGATTTAAATATTTTCATTAAAGTCAATATCTGCTCATCTCGTAATGATAGGTTACCACACTGTGTGATCTCCATACAAGATGACTCCACAAGCTATCGTAATCGAATTGAAAAAATCGCATAGAATCTATTGATAATCGAAACATTTACAAATGATAGAAATAAATATATTTTTTAGTTTCTACTTTAATATAACAATAAAGATTTGATAGATACAGATGAAGTATTATTATAAATCCTGTTGCTGTGGTGACATTTCAGAATAACACACAGGTGTGGGTGTTACTTCCGTGTGGCTTTCTACCCGATATTTTAAATGCCAAACAATAAACTGGAATGATAGCAAGCACTTTCTTCAAATATCAACTTTCTGTGCAGTAAAATTGACATTTAAATTTGCAACTATAAAACGAAAATATTTTTATGTACAAGGATCATCACGTCTCAAATAAATTGTTATAAAAAACGAATGAAAAGAAACAAAACACTTACATAGCACTACTCCCATTGTTATTAACTTCAATTAAAACATAGTTCAACAAGATATATACACACCACAGACAGAAATAACATACGAAACGTACAATAACACGACTAAACCTAATGGGGTAATTAGAGCTAATGACAGTATAAATCGAACCTAATATTCACAACAGATTGTTTGGACTAACACGACAGTCTATGAATCCTGAACTATTTTGACAAGTTAATGATATTGTTATCGTTCATTTAGAAAAATAGATTAGAAGTAGAGGAAAGCTGCGGCAGAGTCATGACACCCTAGTAAAATAGTCCAAGTTTAACGAAGTCCAAATGTAAGTCTTTAACTATGTAACCGAAAAGCATCGAAGGGCTGACAGGAATACGAAGAGTTATTTATTTAAACAATACACAAGAGCATTAAGGAATATAACAAAGGGAATGAAATGATTAGACAAACATGATAAACGAGGGTGGAGTGCGCTCAGGTCAATAAGGCCGTGGGTGCGGTGCCGCGCAGTTGACTTAATGTCAATGCTTACACATATAGAGTTTCTATTACATTGGACAAGCCCACACAATAAGTGCCAACGTATTCCTGCTTTTCATACATATGTAATGCAGAGGACGTTTATTTCCTAACCATTTCTGTTAAATTTCGCCTACTGCTGCCTTTGGTCTAAAATTCTTCGTGCATACGTACCATATTAACTTATGGCGAAGGTTTGCCGAACGATATTCCAAGTGGGAAGTGAATTTATTTCTTTGACGATCTGATGAATTCTCAACTATTTTATAAACTGCGCAAAACGATAAGCTAAAGAAATGATTTCAATGACAGATGTAATAATATTGTATTGTACAAACGTAAGCGGACTCAAAACTTACAGAATAGTAATTTTCCATTAATTTACTTTTAATATAAACACGTTATCGATAAATTACTACAACAGAATTCATACAAAACTAAAACCTTTGATCGGATACGATGGGCAATAATAGTGAGATTCAATTTGGCATCGTTGTGACAGGCCTTTCACACTTTAAAAACTTTTACTTATTGAGCCGAACTGAAGATCAAACTTGTTGAATATATACAAGTACTCCTAAATTGTACTATTATACTAATATTGCCCACTTTCAATATGTTAATACACAACATAAATATATCATAACGATGGTTTCAATTGTTGTTTTATAAAAAAAAATAACCGCAATCTTAAATTATAAACCCTGAAATAAATACAGCTAGAACACATTACCACTACGTACAACATCGACATGCCAAACACCATTAAGTAATCATCATCTAAAAAACAACTAATCATATAAAAAACATCGAATAAGCATGCTTCCAGTAAAGACAAGTGTTAAGCTGGCATTGTCAGAAACTTTTTAAATATTCTTTTTCGTGACATGTAAATTGGACCTAAAATATTGTTAGTAATTTGAAGGTTCTTAGGACACAAGTAAGGTCACTAACTCGGAAAACGTACGATTTAATGTATTCGAATACAACATCTCGCAAAAGCGTTAGTACTTTATAAAAATCAAAACATAACAGTGGTAGATCGTTTGACAAATTATGTAAATATTTGACCAGCCTTTAACAAGTTAGTATTAATATTGGTATGGAACTTTTTGTTGTTTTTTGTTATTTTATAGTGTGTAAGACGGGTATTATAATTTTTTCTCTAATATGTTTGTCTTTTTATTTCAACCAACCAGTTATTTAAAACATGAGTGAATTGAAAACACAG
Source organism: Papilio xuthus (assembly GCF_000836235.2). Classification (NCBI taxonomy): domain Eukaryota; kingdom Metazoa; phylum Arthropoda; class Insecta; order Lepidoptera; family Papilionidae; genus Papilio; species Papilio xuthus. The sequence continues at coordinate 3,583,725 of NW_013531711.1, read as the reverse complement.
AACAGCCAGACTAGTTTAAAAAAATAAAGATTACAGTCAACGCAACAATCTTCCTACTCCATAAAAATGTATATTAAGGGAGATGAAACATTGTAGCGTTTAGCTGTAGCACATTTTGCTGTAAAGAAAATTCTAAAACTACAAAGTTGGAACTAAATTTGTGCGCCACATGTAGCACTTACGATGGGAGGTGGCGGTCTTCTTTTCCGAAGCCAGCTCGGCCTTTTTAGGTGCGTCCACGTCGCCTGCGAGTCGCGGTAAACACAAAAGCAACATTAGAACATTGAAGTGGACATGTATAATGCATGAAACAATATAAAGGATGGATGGTTGGACGATGGTTGCGGGCTAACATTTCAGCACGATCAGATGCAGCGTTGCGAGGCACGTTTACAAAGACAAACTCACTGATGGTACGTCGAAGTTTCTTACAAAAGGAGGAGAGGCGGTCTCGAGCTCGGCTCAGTTGGCCATTTTTGTCTGCGTCGAGGAGACGCAGAAGCGAGGGTTCGGATCGCGCGCCGACCTCCCCGACAGGTCGGAGCGCCATCGCGGCGGGGCCCTCGGAGACCGCCAGGTTGTCTAGGCATACCGGGCCTACGGGACACTCCAGCTTGGTGGAGGATCGCACGCGAGCGCGGCACGATGTCGACTGCCGGCCGCCAACCGCCACTAGCCCGCCCCGCCCCGGCCCGACACGCCGCGACGCACACACCGTAGATGCGCTAATTCAAACTTCGCAAACTCTAGACATACTGTCAATTCCACCTTTCTATTCTATATAATTACTCTCACAAATAACTATTAAACTCCTTTCGATAACGCAATATAACTGGAATGAAGGAAAATAAGAAGGGTACACTGAACTGAGGTTTATTTTCGTCACTTCACTGTATTTATCTTAATATTTTGCCAATTAGCGAGTTAGCATTATATTTATTTATGACTCATCGAGTGTTACGAGAGAATGGCTCGATGCTTATCTTCGGTTCCCATGGCGAACAATGAGAAGATTCAATTATAAAGTAACATGGAGACACAACGATAAGGTTTACGCGTTCTGGAAGCTATCGACGCGAGACAACAACATCATATGATGAGAAACGTGGATGTTTGCGCGGTGTACGGTTGCATAATGGCGAGTGAAGCAGAAGCTCTCATTTAACAGTATGGGTCGTGGTAATGTTGTCTTAGCGCACTTCGTACTGCCCGCTCGGATCACGTCGCGGTCGTGTCTACCTTTTTATACAGCCGATGATAATTCACGACATGTGACGTCATCAATACATAATTTTTTTTCTTAAATTGTAGTCGTTAAAATACTATGTAAACAGACGAATAACAAACCAGTGCAGTGCGAACTGTCTCGTACATAAATAACGTGTCTTTAAATCCTTTCTTTTATAACGAAGTGGTACTGTACAAAATATAATTTCATTTAATATATTTGATATTGATTTAGTGAAAATTATTTGCATGATATCTGTAACACTTTGGAAGACAATCGTAAAAGCACCGAAAAGAGTAATTTTCGAGACATATGACTTTATTAAACAATGAAAAACGTTTAGTAATTGCCAGTAAAGTAAACGACAAAGACACGGATGCCGCCACCGGGGATCGAAATAAAAGGATGTTATGTGTTAACATAACTGACATTCTCGTAGCTGTTAGTATTCAAGCCAAATGTATTTTGTTAGTGTGAAATTAAAAAAACTTAATTAGTAGCCTGTGTGTTTTTCCAGATTATAGTCTACATCCATGCCAAATTTAATTGAGATCCGTTTAGGTTATGGTATGGTTATGGAGACACCTTCTAACAAATATCCATCCATTTAACCATTCGCAGTAATAAAAGCAGTAAGATACAAAGTAGGACCTGATCGAAGACAATACTTGTGAGTTTAATAAACTTTTTGCTTGAATTTAGAATATTATTTTGGATTTTTGACTTCGGCATTACAAAGCTAGTCAGATATAACTAGCAATAAAGACACCAACGTTAACCGATTAAAACCAACTTAAAAACATGATAATCATCGCGCTACAATGTCATGAGTTTTAAATTATTCCTCGTATGTAAACTTGATCGATGAAGTTCACTCTAATTGTACTATATTTATCACGAAAAAAAAAACAAATATTGCCCGTGATAACAATCGGTGTACTGCAATTACACATTTGATAATCTTTTATACATACAATTACACATTTTGTCATGTAAATAATCTGCTGAGGATATCGTTAATTACACACAGAGACGAAACATAAATGTTTTGTTTATAGTTTGGAAAAAATGCGTAAATATTGTTATACATTATGTTTCATAAGATGTTATTATTATCTGTGACAATTACAGCTTTCCCTTAAACAAAGCGCCTCGAAAATCACATAGTAATATAGAGTAATAATAAAATCTTAGACCAAGAAGAGCCAATAATTAAATTATTTCATCTATTTCGTAAAAATGTATCCAAATGATATTTTTGTATCTCTGTGTACAAAAACCATTGCAACAAGGCTCGGTTCACTACCTGTGATTTTTGTCAAAACTGGTTTTGGTAAGGTTAAGACGGTTCAAATATGAAGTTTTGGGGTCAACAAGATTTTAAATTATAATAAGGGTAACAAAACATAATTTCTACTAATGTGTTTACATAGTAATATTCAATAGATGGCTATCATAGTCTCATAATATCCACGTTAAAACTAGAGAAGCCTGGTCATAGTCGACAAGAGATTATTTCCAAGCCGATGATAATGAAATAAAGTTCACATCTATGGTTTCCGTATAATAATTAACCTTCATACGAAATGAGCCAATGAAATGGCTTTATCAATAGTAATACAAAATAATTTTACGTAACTTTCTGATTTTAATCCAAAATGAATTACTATAAAACTCATAGGTCTATGACACTTAATAAAATTAATAATAACGATGTTTGTTAACAAATTATTTAATTATGTCTACAATATTCTAAGGATGTATATATGATAAGCAAGGAAGGTATGGTTATATAGTTTATTAGTAAAACTTACTACAAAATAAAAATAAAAAGATATTCCAATTCGATGAAAAACTTCAATCTGTATTCAAGTAAATATGTCTAGTCAATTCCTTCTGAATTCAACAGCAAGGTTAGAAGCCACAATTGGATTAGAATTTCAGTGAGCCTTAGTAAGGACAGAAGTCATGGCTTGCCGATTGCTATACGCGCCTATAATTTGATACAATATCGTTGCGAGGTTGCATATTGATTAATAAAATTGAAGACTCTGTTGTAAAACAAAAGCTTGTAATATTTGATTCTTTCATATTAGTATCGATTAACAAAACAGATGCTTCCATTAAGTTTGAAGAAACATAAACAATATTATTGTAAATATGTTTACGACAGTAGCTAGGTTTTAGTAAATTAAGATAAACATAACTTTGAAAAATATATTTTCAGGGCAAAACAAACATGTTTTAACTGCGATTTTATTCAACTACAAATTCTGTAGCTACTTAAATTTCAAGTTTTAACATTACATCAATAATCCTATTGAAACATTGCAACTAATAATTACTACAAACTAAACAGTTCCGCAGTTAACTGTTGGCCAAATCGATAACGGTTCATTTAAATAAATATCATAAAACTTTAATCGCTTTTCCGAGTAATCAAACGTCGCAAACCTAGTTGCATGTAGAATCCTATATCAAATGATCTACGTCAATTGTTAGTTGCTAAGTATTTAATTTCCTATTTCATTTATATTTAAAAAAAAAACATATTTTTATCATGAACAATTTTAGAAGATTAAAGAATCAAAATATAATTTAATTACAGTAAGAAGAGACTATGTAACATGATAATCTTAATCTGATTTCGGTTACAAGATCGTGTATCCCATAACAGTGTACACGGAAACCATTAGGTTTATAACGAATCATGCGAAATAGAAACCTTGTTTATAAACATTGTACGTTAATTTAAACGTTGTTATTTGTGATATATCATTGATTCATCAAATATACATCACTTCTGTGAACTTCTACTGACGTTTAAAAAAATTCCTCCTGTCACTTCCGTAATAATCTCGTTAAAAATTAAATAAAAAAAAATCGTACAGAAAATTAGTTTGAATACACAGTCAAGGATATTTACTACCCATTTCGGTGAAGTCATTTGACACAATGCCATTAAGTCGGAAACTTGTTACAGTAACATCACGTATAACTATTATTGTGACAGTTTGCCGCACGATAAACGCTCTTAAGTGGTAAGCTAATTTAATTCTTTGACTATAACTTGTTAAGAGAAAAGAGACGTGCAGTCTTCCTGATTCAGTTCACGGATGGCGCATCTGCATTGTGTAAAGTGACACCGGTCGTACCACGCTCCGGCGCGTGGTCTCGCCTTTGAGCCCCTACCAAGGATACATAGCACGTCGCAACATAACAACCCGTCCGTAATATAAACCGGTCCATTCAAAGTTGACACATACTCTAATAAAGACATTAATTTTAATAAACAATAGATAAACTTGAAATTATACACCAATTTATTAATCGCTGAAATATTTGAAGTACCAAACTTTTATTACCTTTGTCTAGGGTTGGCACACATGTTATGTATTACTGTATAAATGTAATAAACAGCTGCCTTCCTATAAACTATGGGTTAGTTTAAATTTTTAAGCTATAATTTGGAATAGTGCATTTCTTACTAACATTATAAATGCGAATGTTTAGATGGATGGATGTTTGTTTGAAGGTATCTCCAGAATGGCTGAACGGATCTCGGTAAAATCTGGGCATGTAGATCATAGTCTGGAAGAACAGATAATTAAGTTTTTGTTTAATTTCACGCGGACTGAGTCGCGGGCGATATCTAGTCATCCTATAAGTATCGGTTCGATGACCAAACTATGAAAACCTTCAATTTATAAGTATAATGAAATTAGCCTTAAAGCTAAAGTATAAAACTTTAATTACTCTAATAGTGCGCATAAATAAGATCATAAGGTCAAGTGAACAGATTTATTGTTACCGCATAGCAACTAGATGTGGTGTCGTGTTTGTTGGAATAATGGTAATCATAATTATAACATGCAACACTACAAATACTATATTAATAAGAATATATTGTTATTGTAAAAATCTTGCAAATAAGTTAAACTAATTAGAATGAATAATTTATAAGACTAAATTTACAGTGTCGATTTTATTATTTCTTGTTAGTATATTCCCTTTGCGATACTCGACTTTAATTTCATTTTATTTTTATAAATTTTATACAAGATGCGAGAATAACCTATTTATCATTGGTAGTAATAAAAATATTCAACGGTGTAACGCGAGTTTTATTGCGGTAAAATAAGTAAACGACAATTTAAAGTCTTCTATAAAATATAATGTAGATATTTTTCGAACATTGCTAAAAATTACTCTGCAAATAATGGTAATACTTATACCATTCATCATTTGTAATTTACTTAAAAAAACGTTAGAAAGCGTAATGTCTAAAGAAACAAAATCGATAATCCAAACAAATACATTACTGTATTCCCGGGATTTCTAATAACGTTACAGGTAAACTCCTTGTTAAACAGAACTGACAGCTATTGTTCAAAATTCAACTTGGAATTAACAATCCCTTCATCTCCTTGTTAATTTAGCCGGGTCCAAGAATTTTTGACTTATGAGATTAAGCTTAGTAACCTCCTTTGCCTCGACTACCTAAAATTTTACTTAAATAATAATCAAAGAAAAAAATCCAAATACAGAATTGAGGTGATTTTGAATCGCACTTCCGTGGTTATGCATCTATCTGGCACTATTCCATGCACGTCATTTACCACAAAATGTAAGGATATTTAAAAAGTATGAGTGCATCTATTTACGCAAGCTATCCCACTTTGATATATAATAATAAACATCAATTTTCGTCAATGTGCACCACATTTCCTTATATACATTTTGATAAAATTTAACACGTCATATTGATGCAATTCACTGCTATCTGTATGACGACAACTTTCGTCAGCCATTCTAACGTAGACAGCAACAAATAACCTTCACGGCATAGATTTTCTTTCCTCGTGTATCATTAAGTATTCAACCTTCTCTCCTGAACTGAAGAAGCATACTAACTCGTTAAGACTTATGTCTTTTCTTTACATTATACCTAAAGATATTAAAAATTAACTACACTTTCTATTCAATGTAAAAAGCAAGCTGATATTAACTGACCCTCCTCTGACCGTAAAGTCGTAAATACGTTGCCTGTCCATAAATACGTTATATATTTACAAAGTGGTTTTATGGGCATTATATACATATGGGATTATATACGAAGGGAAAATCAGAGGATGAGTAATAAGAACATAAGTCGAACGCAATAGAAAAAATAAAAATATAAAAGTAGGCACATAAAGACAATTTTAGCTTTGGATATCAGCATTGTCTTTTACTCTATTTAAGAAATGTTCGGCTGTGGTCAGAAGAACAATCGTTTCGAACAAAGAACAATTGTTAAAATATAAAAAGTAAACATATATATTTTTTTATAAATAATACATCCTTTCCGAATATCTGTTATGTAGTCTTTTATAAAGTAACTAGCTATCGCCACGGACTCTGTCCGAACGAATTAAAAAAAAACTTACTAAGTAGCCTATATGTTCTTCCAGACTATGTTCTACATCTATGCCAAATTTCAGCAAGATCCATACAGTCGTTCTCGAGATAAATTCAAACAAACATCCATCCAACCATCCATCCATCTAAACATTCGCATTTATAATAGTAGTCAGATATACATGGTTAATTAAATAATATCTATTTACTGTTTATGTATATAGGTTAGATGTAATGAGTAGACGTTCGAAACGGAACGGCCCAGAGTTATTGGAAATTCCATACTAAATTATATCCCTGCCTACGCTAACAAGCCTTACTCAGCTTGGACTTAATAATTTAGTAAATAAATATCAAATTTGTAAGGTCTTTACCTTTAACTTACAATGAAATATTTGTTACGGTTGTATAAAAGCTATTTTATGATATTTTTCTTAATTCTTGTTTATTGCACTATCCCTATCAAGCCTATTCAAGTGAGGTACAGCTTTAGGTCTAGCGTCGTAACTTTCTTAGCCATCGTTACATAATCTTTCAAAATTAATGTACACGTTATATACTTTTAAATCTACTTATTTAACTATAATCCGACATCACGACCGACTATAATTACTAGCAATTACGTTGAAATGTAAGTGTTACATAAGTTGAACTTATAAGACTTCCAAGCTGTACTTTACTACGCCCAGTGATCTAACGTGAACCGATAGGATATTATATAAACCCACATCATAGTCGAATGGTCAAGTGCGTTGTGTTTCATACATTGTTTTAGACACGCAGAACTAAATAAACAATACAACTACGGTATCTACTAGTCAACAAAAGTTATTACGGAGAAGTCATACTAAAACCTAACGATGCAAAAGTAGTTAAAATTTATACATTTTTATTTCTAAACTAGCTTTCGTCCCCGACTCCATCCGCGCGTAATTTAAAAAAAACTAAATGACTAGCCTATATGTTCTTCTAGACTATGTTCTACATCGATGCCAAATTTCATCAAGATCTGCTCAGCCGTTCCGAAGATACCTTCAAACAAACATCCATCCATCCATCTAAACATTCGCATTTATAATATTAGTAAGGTAAATATATGGTAGTAGTAAATCATAACCTGATATGCTGAAATACTTATTCTCCTTGTTTTGTTTTTCACTATTTTTCGTTTTATATATTAGAATTGTGTGTCTGGTACCGCGAAATGTAAAGACAGAATTTTCTTATATCGTATAAGGGTGTGTGGCATGATTTTGTGTTCTTTATTAAGAATATATCAAGATAATAATAAATTTATCGATCGATATTATATCTGAAAGTACAACACTATCATTTGTAATCTGAAATGTTAACGACTGATGTGATGGCAACATGATACAATATCATTACAAATATGTAGACATTCATCATCTATGCAAAGTAATGTTCAATCTACATATTACACATTCACTTTAATATCTCGCGGTTAGGTAATTAATTTCTCTATCCTACGATAAGGCTTCCTAAAGAAATTCAAAAGTATTTTCTTGTAAATCGTAAAAGATTTTTTATAAGGAATTGAAATATTTCTTCATCTATTGTATACTAACCAAGAGCGGCAATTTCGTTTTTTTGTTTATTACATATACATTGAACTTGAAGATCCGCCCACTGATTAAGATATCCTTCCCTATCAAGAACAATAAAAATACAATTGCTCCAAACTAATCTTATTTAATGGTGGCATAAAAATACTTATGACTTATCTCTGACACGGTCCTATTAAATTTATTCCGTAGTGTTTTTTATCGATTTTATCAAAACTTCGCCTATTAACTTACAGTAAAACCATAAATTTACGGCAACTATTATGTATAGACACGTTTTCTTTACACACATATGTAAAAAAAATTATGTATGTATACAATAAATAAAGTGTAATATGAACAAAAAATATTTCATGACCACAATGTATTTGAGTTGATTATAACGAAAATTCAATTCTGACTGTCTGTTTATCAGCAAATCCGCCTTTGTTCCGAGTAATTTACTGAAAGGTAGCCGATGTGTTCTTAGGCGTTTTTTTAACTTCGCGCCGATGTAGTCGCAGGCAAGCGCTGGCTAAAATACAAAAGTCTGCTTCCTGACGTCATAATATGTAAGCTTATTCCAACTGTATTAAGTAGCTTTATCGTGAGTTTTCACTTCCAAAACATGTGTACGAAAAACATTGTTCACTGTTTTTTCCAAAGAAAGTGAAGGCGACGACAATATGATGTTAAAATAAAAAGAAAAGTTCTGACTGTAAATTATGCAAATCCCTAAGTTTTATGTTAGGCATAGAGATTGATTAAAAAATCAATAGGCCCGACTGACAGTAACCCTATGACACTCCGAAGACTACGATTAGGTACGGTTTTATCGACGCAAGTTTTGTGGGCGTGGTCTTTCCCGGTCGAGCTGTCCCATTAGTGTTACTAGGTATACCGTTAATGGGTTTATCCGTGGCACGACATGACTACTATACCGTGGGTTTCTGAGACCAAATGACACAGACGAAGATATGTTTTATATATATTTTAGTCTCGGAAACCAACCAACGGTTAACTAACATTTCGTTATCAAAACTAATTTAAAGAAAGAATATATTATGAAATTCTTGATTAGTTAACACATTCGTCTAACAACACGTTCTACACAAAGACAGATAAAAAGTCGATAAACTGATATTGTTTCTTCATCTTAATACTTGAAGAAAAGCACGTGATATGACGTACAACACTTAAGTAACATGTTAACGCAATATTAACTAATTCAAAGGGCTGTATGACTAATTAGAATCTTTTAAACGTAAGAATATTAATAACTGAAATAAATGGCCACTAATAAGACTAGGATATATGTTCGAATAAACGTTCTGAGGAAACATTAAAAAACCCTGACCGCAGAAGAACTCATATGCCACTTAACATTGTTGACTTAACATCTGAGCTAATGGCCTAAAATTATCCGTAAATAAGCTGAAATTTTCCATTTTTAATCATTTTTACATCGTAAAGGTTTTAGTAAGAATTCGAAAAGGCTAAATGTTGGGTAAAGCTTATATAACAATGATTTAATTTTTCGACATACTATTGAGATTTCTCAATGCAACAATATAAAAAATTTCGAAAGCTGCTGCATAACAAATATTCTTACTAGACGTATATTTCTTGCACCTTTCTGCTTATCTTGGCAACACAAATTAGAAAGTAAAGCAGTTTAAGCAAATGCTTTCTTACAAAATCAGATTGCATTTTTAACTAAACTCGATGCACATATGTAGCAAATAAACATCTAGAAACAAAATATATCAGAATATTTCCCAAAAAAAAAACAACAAATGCAATGTAACATTAAATTTAGTTATTGAAACAGGTTATGTTAATAAGAGCAATCAATTTGGCCTACCAATTTTTTTCGTGAGCAAAGAAACCGGTTCTATTCTATCGCGGTGCCGGACTCCCGCGTCGGCGTTCACTGTATAGGTTCCCCGTCGACGTAACATCGTCCCTGTTCTCCTGACCTCTATAAAAACCACTTACGCACCACACAGACCACATACACATTGTCATACAGAACGACACACCGCAAACACCACCGTTAACGGAAAACTCTTAACATTGTTGGAACATTAATTGTCTGAGTTGAAATGCAAACGCGACGGTTAGGAAGTGGGTTAACGAACCGATCGGCGCTAACTTGCACCATGCTACACCGAGTGTGACCGCCGACGAGCGAAAGGCGAGGAAACCGAGAGTGCGCGCGGTTATGTCGCGAGTGGCAGGATGGCGCACTTGCGGTCGGCAGATAGCGAGATCGCCGTCACTCGCTGATAACTCGCCCGATAACAACTGATCATATCGCCTTTCGTACTGAGAGTAACTAGACAAAAACAAATGATTGCCGGACAGTTCCGACATACTAAATCTATTTGGGATATAGTGCAATATAAACGCCCAATTATGACACTAAGCTACCACTTCCTAACATTTGATTCGTCTTCTTTGCCGGAGATTGTAGAAGGCACGGTGTAGTTCAAACGCAGTATTATTACTTATCAACGATAACGGTCAAATCTGCTGCGGAGAAAACTTATCGATTTCCCTATTAGTTACCATGCGGGTTACCGAGTGTAACGCTAATAGTACAAATTGATCCTCGATAGTGAATATCGATGTATTATTTTTAGCTTTGAAATTCAAATGATCACGGGAGATTGTGTATCTATTAACATCGCACTTTTTTATTTATTTTTACATTAGCATTAAATAAACAAGTTCTTGAGCGGTATTTAGAACGCTATCTGGCTATCTCGTTCGTAATCCACAAAGCGGAGTCAAGGTTATGCTGCAGCGTTATCAAAAATGCAAGGCTCACTCCCCAGTCTGCGTCGAAGTAGTCAAGGGACACGCCCACGAAATTATTTAACACGATTGCTAAAAGTTTAACAATTGCTTTCTCGGACTCATAATAGAAAAATATTCTGAAATGCATCAATTGGGCAAAATAGAAAAGCAATATTTAACTTTGTATATAAATCTTTGGATAACTCTTCTAATAAACAAATGTTTCTTACGTTAACATTGCCTTGTATATGAAGAGCCTTAGTGTAGTTGATTTTGCCTTTTATATATTAAAAAATTTATTACTAACAAATATGTATGAACTTCATGTTCATTTAAAAAAAAATTAACAATGAATGTAAGGAAATTGCAATTAAAAATATAACGGGACATATAGAAACAAACTTAGAAAAGCCATTACACTGTAATATTCAATGACTTTCGTTTAAAAAAAGACCATTAATTTCATCTGTGCAGAATAATCTTCAGACTAATATTATAAATGCCAAAGTTTAGATGGATGGATATTTGTTAAAAGATATCTCCAAACAGCTCAATGGATCTTGATGAATTTGAAAAATGTAGAGTAATCTGGAAGAACACTTAGACTACTTATTTTCTTTTTTAATTACAAGTGAATGGAATAATTGATCATCTAATTGATGATCTAGTAGTGATCAATCATTCATTATTATGGCGTAAAAATATTTATTTATTTGTTTCTAGTTTTGTGTATATTCAGCCTGTGACTCATCCCATTTTACTGTACTAAATATCTTTATATATATAATTCTTCTGTGAGTGTGTATGTCACTGAACTTCTCTCAAACGACTGGACCGATTTTGATGAAATTTTTTGTGTGTGTTCAAGGGGATCTAGGAATGGTTTAGATTCACAATTTTCATCAAATATTTACTTCATATTAATTTATTAAAATTAAAGACGTGTAGACAGGACAACGTCTGTCGGGTCCGCTAGTATTTATATATATTTCAATTTGGAAGTTTACAGTTAATAAAATTCTATGTTAAAATGTTTTACAGTAAGCATTTTAAAATATCTTTAAATTTGGATTTATCGCAAAATTTTTTCTTTTTTTTTAAGACATAAGTATGACGCAATATAATATTCCAAGTAATTGAATCATCTTTACATGTGATGCAACACAAAAATATTGTCTATGACTTAAATATTTTGCTCACATCCAACGTTAAATATTTTTTACAAGCCTTTATGCTATCGCATATCTAGCAATATCTAGCAATGCTATAGCATATGCTAGAACAAAACATATACAAAATAATTGGTACATTTCTATTAATTTCAATCTTTTCGAAAAACGGCAAATTTTTTGCTTTAATGCTTTTTTTGCCATTATGTAAAAAGGGAAATTGCTTAAAAAATATTTTAATTATCATTCCTGTATTATGAAAAACCAAACTGTTCTAAAATTGAACAGAAAGTGCAATATAATCTTAAATTACAAACATAATCATAATATTTGCACTTGTTGTGCCATTGATGCTTCTAAATAATCAATCCCACCATCTCATGCTATAACCTTTGTTCATTTCATTGTAGTAGTTAGTTTATAGTTACAAAATCATAGGATACAGTTTGTTAGCTTGTGCCGAGGAAATTAATTGATTATATATAGTAAAAATTTGTTCTCTATATATTTTAGTGTGTTATTAGTATAAAAACATTTCTATATACAATATCCTATTCAAAATGTGATGTTTCAAAAAAAACTTTTACATTTTAATTACAAGGAGATAATAATCTTTAGCTGAAGTTGGCCAGAGTCAAATTTCTAGAAAATGTGTTCCCACATCATGCATTGAACTCGTCGGAATAATTGTTATAAACAACACCATAATGCAAATTTATACTATTTATCAATCTATCACAATATAAGTACTGGCAAGAGATTGTTAATTTTATATGTAAATCATTTATGTGTGTTGTAACATTACGAAAGTAAAATTTACTTTTTTGTAAATTAGTTAAATATTAACAAATATTTTATTCCCTATTCCAGTTACAATTTATTTTATTCAATTAAAGATTTTTATATAATTCATTCAATACTAATTCGAAACATAGGTTTTAATAATTCATAGATAAATGATAACTTTTACTTCAGTTGTAAAAAATAAAGAAATAAAATTTAATTAAATTATTTCTTTTTACATGATCTGAGATCCATTGTTTCTAAATGTGCCCTTACGTAAAATTAGATCCTAACATTTTAATACATTTTTCACACTTGATGAAATGTGATGTATAAAAAGGTTATCAAAACTTTTGGGCTATATAGTTAGTTCTAACTATAGATCCTATCATTAATTACGTCATTTTAGAGTAACCTCAAAGTAATAGTAGAATTACGACGACCATGATTGAATGGTTCTTATGTATCGAAAGGTATGTTACTACATAACCAAATTCTAGATTAAAGGTAAAACGTGATGTATTCAAAAAAAGTAGCTTAAAATACTACGCATTTTGTTGAAAAATCGTATTTTGACGTGATATCTGTCACACGCCAAGCCAAGGCTTATGTGGCAAATCTAAGGCACGGCCTGTAGCCATTTTTGTACAGAAGAGATATATACAGTTCTGTCAATATCGATTTAATTAGTAAAAGCACGCAGTATTCTTGGAATTCATCCCAATTTGCCAAATTGCAGTCATACTACAATGTCAGAATGGAATACGTCACAGTGTAAGAAATCACGATGGCCGACAAAAGAATGGTTAGGTGGTACTTACTGCAAATTTTTACTCCTCCGAGAGGTGGTTTCGGTGGTTGATTTTCGAATGTCTTTCGAACGGATTTGCCGCCCTCGGCGAAAGACGTGGTCCTAGGGCGCCCGCTCATTATTATAGGTATAAAATAAACGGCCGAATCCTGAACTTCATAGATACTACTTCACATTTCTCGTTACCACCCTTGCTAGCACTCGCACTGAACTCTATCACTTCGCCGACGAATTACTATATTAGAAATATAATAGTCAAAATAGTATCACTAATAGAAAGTTTAAAACAAAATAAGATGGTCTTAGTATGATTTTACAATATCATTTTGTTAATTTTTCAAATTTACATCAATAAAGTGAACGACAAATTTTTAGTTTCTTCGGACTTCACAGACTCGTTCGCTCGGTCAATCGGCTAAATTCGGGTCCGTTCGGAAAATACTCGGTAGTTCGATCAGTGACGTCCTACTAGAAGTCCGATATACGCATTAAAATATTTTTTCTATTCATTTAATTTATAAGAATATTTATAAAAGAAAAAAGTGAGCTGAATTATTCAAGGAATATAATACTATATAATGTATAGATTTCCTAAAAATTTGAATCTTTGTTCTACTTCCTTCATGTATAATTTTACATTTTAAATGCCGGTTAGACACGAAAAATCACAGCAGCAATCTAAAGACGGAATAAAAAAAATACGAATCATGTTTTAACTAGAAAAAGGATAAAATCGAGATTTTCTCTGCTTAGATACACAGGCTATAAAGTATGACGCACACGATATAAAATAGCCCCATCTATTGAAGCAATGCCTAAACAAACAACAATGGTCTTGTTTCAAATTTCAGAATCATGCCAAAGTAATGAATTACAATAATTTTATTTTTTGTTTTTTTATGGTCTTATAAATTTCCCTTAAAGTTCCTTTGTTGTACTGAACGAGAAATTACCTCAAACTATACATGGTAACATAATATGTATATAGACAAATCACGACGAAATGAAATGGGCAGGGTAAGACGCGCGTAAAAAGTCAATACAATCTTCGTAGGAGTTATTGTTAATATTACAGTTTCAACTATTTTATACTTTATTTGAAGCTAAATAAATAAAACAGTAAAAATATCTTTATGTATTATAATCTAAAAATGATACGACTAGTTTCCAATTATCTTTATATCGGTCGGTCGTGTACCCAATAGCCAATAGTAGGTATATACTTACACAAAGCTTTATTGTGTCGTCATCAGAATCAGACATGTCAGTGGTCGCGGCGTGCAGCACAGCGGCGCGGGGCGCAGGGAGCAGTTGCGCGCGCGCAGCGATAGAGGCGGGAGGCTCTTCCGCGGCCGGCTTACGACCCAATAATGTAAATCAAATTCATCTTTACGCTTAATGAACAGTGCAGTGGGGTCCGTGATCAAATTCTACCATCGCAATGGAGTGCTATACATCAGATAGTTGCGATAGTGACAGCAGGGAGCAGAAAACTCTTAATCTAACAAGCAGAGTGCTCGACTCAATAACTATATCGGCAGAACTGCAGTGTATTATCGATGAAAAAGATTGTGCGGAAAATTACGAGATCATTCTTCTTAACAGCAACCGAATTAAAGCGCTGCCCGAGTCCATAAACAGGTTCTGCAACTTAAAAATTCTCGATGTTAGCAACAACAGATTGGCGATACTCCCAGACCTGCTCAAAAACTGTCCACTGACATCACTCATTGCCAAACACAACCAACTCACCAACGAGTCGCTGCCCAAAAGCTTTTTTTCGAAGGGAAACACATTGAGAGAACTGAATTTAAGCGGAAATCAACTGAATTTCTTTCCAGAACAAGTGTTAGATTTAAATTCACTGAAATATCTATATTTAGGTGGTAACAGAATAGTCAACATACCAAAGGATATATGGAAATTGAACAGGTGGGTAACAATGATTCAACCTAAATCCCTTCAAAGATAAATAATATACTAAAACGGGTCTGAACCTAAGTTAATAGGAATGATAATGTATGAACTTATCTCGTATAAGATAAAAAAAAATCAGTCATATACTAAATATTGTCCAAATTCTGCACTAATTACGACTGTTTTAATGAGATGTACGTAATAGATATTAGATCTGTATACTAGTCAATAAAGTATGTACATTTATGCAACTGTTGAAATCAAATAAAAATGGTGTTCGTTAATATAAGCACCAAGAACACAAATATAAATTACCGAGGTTGATACTAATTGATTATTAATGTCAAACACAGAAATAATTAAGATAAGAACATTAGTGATAATAACAATCGACATTAGGTATAGACCAAAGTTAAGTAACGATTATACCAACATTATATAATTATTCAAATTGAAACACGCGCTCCTAGCAGTGAAGCTACTAGTTTGAAGATACGTGATACGTCTGACAATAACATCTTAAATGCAAGTCATGGACAAACATGGAGTAAAATCTTTATGTACGTCGACATTATAAATACAAAGAACTAAGATAAGTTTATTTTACAAATTATCCAAAACATCTAGTCTAGTACACTCACAGATCCTGTAAGTGTTTAATAAAATTATAATAGTCGTAATTAATTCAAAGTTGTGAAACAAAAACATCCTATCTTCTTTCCGCGAGCGTTATCTGAAATTATAAATAAAGAAAAAGATACGATATTCTGTATTATCTCGAATGCTTAAGTTGATCCTTAGTTCTAGACATAACGTCATTTGATACGAAAATTGTCATCGTGAATTATAATAATGTAAAAAAAAATATCAATGGATTATTCCATTGATCATTATTTTACATTGTTTGATTTAAACCATATTATTACCTGTTTATTAGAGCTTCGAATAATGAAACCTTGAACAAAAAAAAAACTGCTGACTCGCATAAATTGTCTGCGTAGTAGTTTATCAATAGGTTATCATGTCCGGTGTTTTAGGAAGTTTATTACAAGCTAACAGTGTGTTTCCAATATCGAAATACCCATACAAAACACTGGGACCATTCCCATTCAACCTTTTTTAAATAACAACGTGCATTTCTAAAAGATGTTAAGGCAGTGGGAACCCACAGAGAGGTTTAAACTAAATAAATAAATACAATCAAACATAGGTAAGCAAATGTCTAAGGGACTGCGATATATTTTCACCTACGGAGTTAGTCTGTCGGTACTGGTCAACGACTCTCCCTAATAGAGGTTTCTCGATTATACATACATTTGTGAGAGCCATGGCTCCTGAAATAGGTTGCCCCGTGTTTCAGGAGTACTAAAATTTCAAAGTACAGTGAATCTGTGGATTAACGTTTAAAATATATTCCATTATCAAGTCTACAAGCTTAGACCAAATGTTAGATAACATTGAAAATCAATATTTATATTAGAAGATTCTGAAGGATCGCCTCATAAAGGTCAATATTTCGGACTATATTTAAAAAATGATCAAGTTATGTTTACTGCTTCTATACAATAAAACAATAGGGCCTACGTGACCTTTAGATAATATAGGCGTTTGTTAAACATAATTTTATAGAGCGAGCTCTTTGTTTAATATACCGTTCCTAGTTTAATAACGAGGCTATCAAATACGTACTATATTGTGACATATTTACGACGTTTATTATATCAACTTATACATTAAATTATGGCTGGAGATATAACAGTTCGCAGCTTAAGATAACATTATTTTTTTCGTTTTATCGTATCATCTCGCGACACAACACTCCAACGCTAATATATACAGTAAGTACACCATTAAAAAAAAACAAAAGGTGTACCAACATGATCTATGAAAAATAAGGCAATTCTGTCCAAATTACGGTTTAAGAGTTCTTAAATCTCATGGCCTAACCTATAGAATGTTATTTTGCTTGCAACGGACCCATTTTGCATTTTCTCTTGTCTTTTCAAAATGTTTAGCTTTATATCTATATTTAGGTTTATAAATCCTCAGTTGTGTCAATTGTAGTTAATTCAATCTGTTTCGCAGCCTGCAAATACTTTCAATTGGAGGCAATCAAATCATTGAGGTGCCGGAGTCGGTTGGCGCGTTGACGTCACTCCAGGCGCTAGTCCTGAGTGACAACTTCATCGAGCAGCTGCCAGCGAGCATTGCCAACCTCAAACAGCTACGCTCCCTGTTAATACACAAGAATAAACTTAAGACTCTGCCGCCGCAAATAATCAAATTAAAATGTTTAACCGAGGTAAGATCATAAGATTTGTCGTTATCTTTAGACAATATAGCATATGTAAAAACTTTTTGTATATGCGGGAATCATGAATCTCATCCCGGGCAAAGACAAAATTACGCAGATTACTATACACGGAAATCTTTTGGTTGATTTTAAGATCAGAGGCATGAATAGTTAAACTAACCGGGAGAAAGTACTGCATGCATACAAACAAATAAGTACTTCGTAAGGACACAAATACGCCAAAACGACTTTATTGCCCCCTCAGATGAAATGGGAACATCAAAATAGCAATAATAATGAACGTCTATAATAATGACAGCAGATAACCTCATATAAGGTTCGTGAGGTCGGAATCTTGTTGCCCCTGGCCTTATGTTGCCGAGAACTAAGTAAATTGTGATACTGTTGCTACCAGTCTAATACATCGTCAGTGTAACCTTACACGTTATTAAATAAATAATTCAAGCAAATAACGCCAACTGTGTTTAGGACTTTGAATGTAAATCAATATCGAATAAGATTTTGAATAGTGTTTATGTTTGATTAATGAGATAGTCCAGAACAATCGCATCGCATCCGATTGTCTTCAGTTACTGCCATCTTACAGCATCAAATGACCGTCTCAACGGCGACGCCTTTATGCATGCCCTGGTTCTCAGGATTTCTATTTCGCTCTTTTTTGTATCATTTATTTGAGTTTATGTGAGACTGTGTAAATTTGCAATACTGTGGCGTCTCTCTCTGTCCAGTTTCCTACCCTAACGCCAGCTCTGCTTTGCGGGAAAATTGCGGCATCGCACCGCTCATATATGATAGCCAAGCCCAAAAAAATCCCGAATTCACCAATCTATTAGTCCGTAACTGGGCGTAAGAATAGCTTTTAATTTAAGTAATAACTTCGTTTAAAACCGCATTTTACATGGGTGAAAATAATAAATACTACATTTGTTTAGCCCGTAATAATGTAATGAAAAAATATACAATGTAATTAATCGTTTGTTATTAAAAATAATGGCATTCTTTACGTTTACATTGATATTTTGGTTTTTATAACCTTACTAAAGGAAACTCATTAATATTGTTTATTTAACGTTGAATAATATTTTTAATAACTTTGATTACAGTTGAGTCTACGCGATAACCCTCTGGTGGTGAGGTTCGTAAAAGACATGACATTGCAGCCACCATCATTGCTGGAGCTCGCGGGTCGGAACATCAAACTCTACGAGATACCAATTAGAGTTGGTGAAGTACCCCTGACGTTGATCAAGTATTTAAAAGCAGCGGAACGTTGCGTTAATCCAAAATGCAGAGGTACGTAAGATAGTAAATTAAAGGCAAGTTTCCGCTGCCGAAAGGTCTTTAATAGATATTTTTCTAATAAATATGAAGCAGAAGACATATATTTTTACTATAATTTTTAGTTAACAAAAATAATATTTCAACACAATTTGCAATGATAATGTAAATATGTAAAATATGTAAGATAACCTTTAATAGTAAAATAAGACTGACGGATTTGTTTTCGTTATGGAATATGCTGTAACACTGTCGTATACTTGGCATTGCAATATAATGCTACTAAAGTTATTTAGTTAGATACTAGTTATTAAAATTTTAGTACTCTTAAACCTGTGCAATTTTTCCACCGGACACAGCCCACAAACCTTGCTGAGGTATCTCTCTTGCTATTCCTACTATTAGACAATTTTAAACACTTACTTACGTTTATTACATCTTTCAATTTATCTACACAGAAGGCAACGAATTATCGGATCACGGTCTATAGTTGGAATTAAATGCGTTACAATTTATCATTTTTACACCTTAAAATATAGTTTTACAATGATTCATTTTAATTGAAGGTGAAAAAATATAGACGGAAAAAATTATCAACTTAGTAAAGTGAAAGTATTCGAAACTATATTATTTATGGTTAAAAGGAGGGTAATTTTTTGGATAAAAAGTAAAAATTCGCTTTAGAATTAAAAAAAAAACAAAACATGGTTTAATTGAAATGTTACAGAAGTGATATTACACATAAAAATAATGTTAACTAACCTAAAATTTTCTGACATGTATTTTTCTTTTTCAAACGTTATCTTTATTTACAGGCGTTTTCTTCGATAATCGCGTGGAGCACATTAAATTCGTCGATTTCTGCGGCAAATACCGCATACCTCTGCTTCAATACTTGTGCAGCTCAAAATGTATCACCGGAAGCTGGGAGAGTCGTGAAATAGACAGCAACACTAATACTCATATGATGCGTAAAGTTCTACTCGGTTAATACACCAAATCAATATATTGTCTTGGCTATGAAATCTACCTTTAAATTTTAAACATTCTTGTGATCAAATTATGTTATTCAAATATATTGTTAACTATAAAAGTGATTTTTAAAGTTTTAATTTTACTTTTATTATTATTTGTCAAATTAGAATTTACATATTTGTACAAAAACTGTATTAGAAATAAGCAATTTACTATGGGACCATGTTAAATAAAAAATCATTATTGTTTTTAAATTATGTCTATTGTTATTTAAACACTATATACCTAAAGATTGTTAAATGATTTGATTGAATTCAACAATTTA
Organism: Papilio xuthus; assembly: GCF_000836235.2. Taxonomy (NCBI): domain Eukaryota; kingdom Metazoa; phylum Arthropoda; class Insecta; order Lepidoptera; family Papilionidae; genus Papilio; species Papilio xuthus. The sequence goes on along the minus strand of NW_013531711.1, from coordinate 3,563,158 downwards.
TTAGCTTTCTTGTAATAATTTCATTCTCTCCTCTTTACCTCTTAGAATTGCGGCTTTGAATAATTTGCAATATAATTCTATAGCACATGGGGTATCATCATTGCCAGGTACTGGGTATGTAACTAAATTAGGATTGCAATTACTGTCTACAATACCAATGGTAGGTATTAACATTTTTGCACTATCTCTAACAGCTGTGTGTTGACTGAGTATATTATTTTGTGTATTCAAGAATATACACAAGTCAGGCAACCTCGTAATGGCACCAAATTGATGGTTAGCATTTGTAAAGATACCACCACGCCAGAATCTTGTATGAGCATATTCACCACACTCTTGAGCAGTTCTTTCTACCAAATGTGCATTTAATGCATTTCTATTGAAGAAACAAATTATTCCACCTCTATATGCTATATGGGCAGCGAAATTTAAAGCTTTACGTAAATGATCTGCTGTAATATCCAAGTCAAATATTAGATGTCCCAACCTTGAGCCGTACAAATATGGTGTCATATATTCATTTAAAGATCCTTCTTTGTGCCCAAAGTGCACTCTTGCATCAAATAAATCTTTAACGGTGAATAAATTATGTACATGAAAGTAATCTGGGTGTTCTAGTGGATTACTTCTTTTAGGCACAGATTCTGAAATAAAATAACAATAAATATTTATCTATTTTATAGTTTTAGGAATGATTGATGAAGTTTATTAATGGCAACTAAAATGTATGATTATAAAGCAAACATTGTTTAGACCTCAACTGCTAAATTTGGACATTTTAATAATGTAAGTTTGTACCTTTTCTATTTATCGAAACTTGCTATACAGATTGCTTTACGTACAAGTTAATTTTCACGTTACAGTACAAAACGAAAATCACATACCCTGGGTATTTTCTGGTTCTTTTTGTGGTACTGTTTGAGCCACGGTTGAATTATTCCGCAGATATAAGCCACTGTTTTTGATTGAATTCCCTAAAATCAACAGAAAATTAGCTCAAGAAAATATTTGTTTTTAAATCTTATGGTCACTAATAATCAACGTACTTAAATATCGAGGCAACATGGCTATTTAATATATATAAACTTTATGACAGTAGATACGTATTATTTTGTATTAGATATGAAATATTCAATGTATTTCAAATATCTATTCAGTTTTTTAGGTTATACTTATTTTGACAGATACTCATTTTACAAAGAACATTTCGGTGACACAGTGTATAAAACCGAAAACATGTTTTACTCTATCCGTTATCTTCTCTATTATTTATCAAATAATAATATTGTCAATGTCAGACTGCTGCAACCTGCAACATACATTTTATAAACTTTTGTATTTTAAATTCTTTATTTCAGTTTACATTAAGCGTAATTATTCTTAAATCAAAATAATGCGACATTAAATTTGCTTAAATAAGGCTCAGAGATGGCTAAGAAAAATATTGAGGATGTAGACTTGTATGCTATTTTAGATGTCCAGATTTCTGCTACTGAATCAGAGGTATGGGTATTTTTATTTTTGTGAGAGTTATTTGTATCTTATCTAGATATATAGTATTGCAATATTTTTAGATCAAAAAAGCGTATCGTAAAAAGGCTCTACAATGTCACCCGGATAAGAACCCTGATGACCCTAAAGCGGCAGAAACTTTCCACGAATTGTCTAGAGCTCTAGAGATATTGACAGACGCGGGTGCTAGAGCTGCGTACGATAAAGTTCTGAAAGCTAAAGCTGCTGCTAAGCTACGTCATAAACAATTAGATAGTAAGCGTCAGAAACTAAAGGAAGACCTTGAAAGAAGGGAGCGTGAAGCAGCTTTGGGAAAAGATGCAAACCTGACAGATGAACAAAAACTAGCTGCAGAAATACAAAGGTTACAAAAAGAAGGCAGTCGTCTTCTCCAGGAAGAACAACAGAGAATCAAGGAAGAAATTAGAAGAAATAAGGCTGGACTCAATCAACCTTACTGGGATCCTAGCTTGAATAGAATAAAGATAAAATGGAAAGCTGATAAAAATGATCCAAATAATGGTGGTTATGATGAACCTTCTTTAAGAAGATTTCTAAAAAAATATGGCAATATTTCAGCTCTGATTATTTCTCCTAAGAAAAATGGCAGTGCTTTAGTGGAATTTACAACCAAAGAAGCTTCGGAAATGGCAGTAGAACTAGAAAAAGGTAATTAACTATTAATTGTGACAATTTTTAGGATTACAAGATACCTAAATGTACTGCTTTTATGAATTCATAAAGATTATACCTTTATTCAGATCATTTGTCCATTAACTGCTTGAGTATTTAAAAACATCCAACAGTATTGTTCTAACCTCTCCATTACTTTATTTCAGGTTTAGCAGAAAATCCATTAACTTTAAAATGGCTGAATGAAAGGCCAGTATTAACAACAAAAAGAGAGCAAGGAGCACCTTCATTGCTAACAGAAAGGGATTATGAATCTATTGTTTTGACCAAAATGCGACAAGCTGCAGAAAGACAAAGGCTAATGGAGGAAATGATGAAAGAAGATCAAGGGTTATGACATCAATAAAATTTATTAAAATAATATTTTTAGTTTGATTAATGACTATTTTTCTTTTTCTGTATTTTTGAAGTTTCTTTCCTTTGCCTATACATTTTAATATGAGAAAATGTTAGCATAAAATGTCCTTAAAATGTCAGCGGTATTACAATTAAACAAGGACTTGCTTATAATTTTTATACTTTATTCTTCATTGATGTCTCAAAAGGCTTCCATTCGTTTACAAATTCTAAAACCTTTTGTCTTTGAACATCCCCATATTCTCTTTGAGGATTTTTCCATAGGTTGTGATTTAAGTCTAAAATGCCACCAATAATTTCCTGAAAGAAAAAAAACATAAATTAAACTACTGCTTCTTTATCACTAAACACAACTAAGGGAAGACATAACATTTGATATTAATATTGTAAAGTACAACAAAGTGTCTCACCTCAGCAAATGTCTTTGGAAATAACTGTTGATCTTCTATAACATGTGCAAACCCAGGATCCATACCAAAATCTACCCAAAAGTAGGGTAAACCTTTTGGAACACCCTTTCTAATATTTTTACCTTTTAGGTCTACAACTTTTTTATTCATAGACCATTCTGCTTCACATTCAAGTAAAGCCTTTTTGAAGTAAATTGAAGCCATGTCTCCAATGTCTCTCGGCAGAGGTACACAGTTGATTACCATGTGCGGGTATCTGTGAAGCCTTGTAGCAGTCTCGAAAAACACTACATCTTTGTTTTGACAGTTGAAGAATTGTGTGATCATTTTCCTGTAGTTCTGAAATTCAGAGAGAAATAAATTACCTCATTAGAATGACACAAATAATTATAATAACTATTAATGTACATAAAATTTTGGTAATAATTATTCTAGAGTTGCAGCTACATACTAGTTGATAGCTCAAGTTCCTTAAAATATTTAAAAGAAATATGAATACTAACCAATATTTCTTCCCAAATATCTTCATCTAAGGAAGTAACACATGTATTGTGCTGCAGAGTTGTTATAATACAATGCCCTTTGACAAGTGATTTCTTAGCTGGTAACGCCACATACACCTTACTGCCATAACTTACTATTAAATGTTTTAACATATTTTTAGAATCAATGCAATATTCACATCCTTCTAAAGATCGCTCCAGTTTCATGCTCTGATTAATAGCATTTTGTCTTTCTTTTTCATTATCCTTAGCTACATTTCTATTCTTTGATATTTCATCTACAAATATGTCTTCCAAGTCATCATTAGGGTTTCTATGTTTTGCCGCTATTGCAGCTAACTCTGCATCTTGGTCATAATTGGTGCCATACTTTTCTTGTTCAAACTGGAATAAGAAATTTTTAATAGTGAAGAAATCTATTTAAAGCAATGTAATGGTTCCCGTTTGCATGAAATGGGCTTTTTATACACTGAGAAACAGCAAAACAAACAATACAATCTCAGTAATCTGGCAATATGAAAAACAGATGTTGAATTATTTGAATGTTCGGATTGCTGGATTGTATAGATACATCTTAATAAATAAAATGAAGTGTTTCTTAACTATTTAACAAATAAATATGACAAGTTTTGAGTTTTATGTAAAACTGGGTGCGGTGGATTTAGGTGATGTTAGCCACATTATTGGATATGTTAGTCTATCGAAGTGTCAGATTAGTTGAATTTAAATATTGTATATTTACCATTTGTGATAAATTGTATTTATCATCATTTCCAAAGTACTTGACTCTTTGATTGGCGTTATGAGTTTCTGCTTTTCGTTTTCCACCTTTACTTCTTGGATCACCTGACAAATCTGCCTTTGATAATGGCCTACTGTTTCCTGAAGGAGTGGTTGTCATTAACATTATGCCACTGTCGTCATCTTTAACACCAGGGTTCTGTTTTCTATAGTCCCTTGCTGCTTCTAGCTTGACTTTCAACTCATTCACTAACTTTGTATCACCCATAATTTCTGCTTTAACAATTTTAGCGGCTAATTTATTCATTTTTTCATCACTAAGATACAAAGAACTTGATGAACCTTTCTCAGATGATTCTTCTGATGGAACCTTCATAGTGGCTGACAAGCTTTTATCACTTAAACTTTCATTTGTTTTTGTGCCATAATCATGTTTATTTATGTAGTCTTGTTTTTCTTCCCTATTTTCATTTTTTCGCCAATTGTAATTTTTTCTTTCATCAACATTTCTGTCATCCCTGTGTTCATGCCTCGTTCTTGTCATTTGTTTACCCTTATTGCTTAGTGGTTTAGTATAATAATCGTCATCATCATCAGAAGGTTTCATAAACTGTCTTGATTTACAAAAACTTTCATGTGACTGAGGTACACCAGAACCACCATCTTTCCAATATGGATTTAATTCTCTTGAGCTTGTTGAAGGATTGTATGAATCTATATGTTTTTTGTTATCTTCTCGCGAAATTTTAACATCATCTTTTGTGTATGTTTTCAACATACCTGTCATTGACATCCATTCATCACGGTTTTTTGACGTACCTGTATCTTTTTCAACCCATTCATCCGACTGTGATGAACTGCTTGAAGACTCTGAATACTAAACGAAGGAAAATAATATTACAACATGTATTACAGGCTACTTAAATTGATATAGAAAAATAAACAGTTATGTTTAGCATTAAACTTACTGTTTTCTTTTTTGATTTTTTGTGTTTTAGTTTATCTTTCTTATGCTTCTTTTTCTTCTCTCGTTTCTCTTTCATATTTAAGCAATTTACGATTTTTAAAGCGAAATAAACATAAACATGCAACAAATGTATCAATTCATCGATATTATGAGCTTTGCCATCATTTAATCACAAATTGACATTTTCTGTCAAAATTACAAAGCAGAAACGACGATGCAGATAAGATGTCCATTATTACTAAAAAATTGAAAAGAATTGTGATGAAAAAGAACAAATAATTAATTGAAGTTAGTATTGAATTACTTTTTGATTTTAGAAGATCTATTTTTGTAATAAAGTTGAACAGATAATTCTAATTTCAGTTCAGAAACAGTCATTCCCGATTTTTAGGCAATTGTCATAAAAACGCCAACACACACACCACAAACATTCCATTCAAATTTGTCACACTTCTTCAACACTAACCAACAAGAGATGTACCCAATACTTGGTTATCTGGTACGCTTGCCATACTCACCACAATATCTATTAAGACCAGATATGCTCATAAATGTTATGATACACAATCTTATAACGATTTTTAATAAAATTCATTGTAAATATGCCCGCTAGTATTGGAGGCGCTTATATACGGAATATTTTAATATTTTCGCACTAATCTTGAAATGTGCGTATGAAACATGTTTAAAGCTCTTAGTAAAAACGAAAAATCTTGTTTGTTATTTTAATGAAAAGATTAAGAATGTTGGTTTTGGTACTATAAAAATTGTTACATCACTGTCACTGCAGGTGCAAGTGAAGAGGATTTTATGTTACCAGCTAGGTAACACAAAGTACCTTAAAATATATGTACCAGGTATCTAATCTATATTGTAGGAATGGCAAGTGGCAACAACATAAAGTACTTTGAAGCTTTGATGAAATATGAAAATATAATAAATATACGATAAATGCATATTTTCGCGATGAATTCAAAGATTGTATTGGAAAAGCTTATAAATTTATATTGTTTTCGATTAAAAGCATAGTGAAGTAAAGTGAAATTGAATTATTTTCATAACAGAACAGTACGTAATCATTACGTTTATTAAATTTGTGGATCATGCATGGCTATAAGTTGACTCCGCGGAAGTGATAAACTAATTGTTGAATTTTATAGACTTATGAAAATTATTGTTTAAAAGCCAGTGATTAACCGATGTTCTATGTTTATAACTTGTTAATGTAGTAAGCAGTGGCGTGTGCAGGATAGAAAACAGTCCCGGTGCAAAGTGAAAACTGTTTGTAATTTCAAGCTTTCTTTTTAAAGTTCGATGTTGTGATTTGCCATTTTAGTTCTTATTGAATGGGTGTGTTTCATGTGATTTAAATAGTAACAAGATATTTGAGTTTCTGAGTGTAATCAAAAGTGCTTGTTGTTTGTACAATATATTGCAACTTAAATAGAAATAATGTAAGTTAATAATAGTTACAGGTGAAAATTATTTTTCAAAATGTTTTCAAAGAAAAAGAAGAAGCCTTTGATTTCTCCACCGAGCAATTTTGAGCATAGAGTGCATACAGGCTTTGATAAGAGAGAGGGAAAATATGTGGGACTTCCATTACAATGGGCATCTTTAGTTGGCAGCAATCAGGTAATTTGAAATGCTCTAATTTTAACAAACTTAAAAACACTTCTATGCTAGATGCATACGGCTCAAGTGCATATTCAGTAAAAAAAAAAACTTTAACACAGCTAGGATCTTATGATATTATTTATGTTTTATAATATGTACCACAGTATTTTTAGCTGTCAGGAAAATGTCTATTTAAATATGAAAATCTATATAAGATAATAAGGTGACTTAAAAATCTGGCCCGGCTAGTAAAAAATATATTAAAATGATACCGTTCAAACAAATTTTAAACCTGTGGATTAACAATATGTTTCATGTCAGTACCTTTTTTTTTTTTGTAAAAATACTTACTAGACAAGTTTGTGGCAACAATTTTATTAGTAAAATTGAATGTGGGTTGAATGAGTAATTAATAGATTTGAGGTTAATCTGAGGGTTGTATGTTTTTAAAATTACCTTACAAAAAGTTGTCACCAAAAGTCATACAAAAAAGAGATTGTTTCTTTCCTTCTAATTTTCATTTATATGATTGAAGATTTTGCTGTATTATTTGTAATAAAACAAGATTAAAAAAACTATAATATATTTAAGACAGTGTGTAGTTTAAGATTTATTTAATTTAGGAATAGTGTAATCATATTTAATATATTTTAATGAAATACAGTCTTAATAAATACTCCTTTCATTTCAGATTTTGAAATCAACAAACAGACCTCTTCCTTTAGTTGACCCATCTGAGATTACACCAACAGAAATTTTAGATTTAAAAACCATAGTAAGAGGGGAGCATAGATCTGCTTCCGTTGCCTCAATGGTTCGTCCACCATCGACAAATCCTATAGTGATTAACACTCAACCAATACAAAATGGAGTTGTGTTACCAAAAACATCAAATGTGGCTAGATCAAACTCTCTAAGAAGTACAAGTCCTCCACGTATACGAAGAGATTTACGGAATCAAGCAAACGTTCCTCCCGCTGTACCTGAAGAATCACCACCAGTGCCTCCTGCACCACAGCAATATCCTAGTTTTAGACGTGAGCAAAGTAATTTTGCTTTAAAGAAATCAATACCTGAATCGCCCATTGAATGGACGCAGGCGGGGCAAGACGGGTTAGTGAGGGCAGGTACTGAGCCGAATGACAATCAGCCAACAACAATAACATACCAAAACATTCAGAATGCTAATGTACCATATCAACATAATCACCCGCCACAAACTCAGCCCACACCACTTGCAATGCAAGGCCTTAATGGCAATAATATTAGTATGGGTAAGTGATATTTTTCAAGGTGTTAACATTTAGGTCATTCGCTTTCTTTTAAATTACTGTAGTGTTGTTAAACTGTGTAATTGACTAGTTTTTTGGTTTTTCAACTTTGAATTCATAACCAGTGAGATAGTTTATTTTACTGAAATTCATTGAATCAATATTTTACTAATAAAATGTTTGAAAGTTTCTTTTTTTTTAAAGATTAATATTACATTTTCTGTGTAAAATAGTTTGTATTGATTTTAGCTGATACGTATTCGATGACACGACACCAACATGTTATGCCCCCCGGTGCGCCTTCCCATTTGCCACTGGCCGCATCTAAACATGAGTTGCGTTTAACCCATGAACAAGTAAGTTATATAACGAATGTATTCAGTACCTTTTATTATCTGTTAAAATTTTGTAGTCATATTCTTTTTGTCCAGTTAAAGGTCAACATTCTTGTATTATAATATAAATTTTTCTATATGAATGAAAGATTATTTCAATGGTAATAATTTAATAACTTTATTATACTTTTGATGGAATTGAATATAACCTTTTATTTTATCTAATTCATAGTCCAATCAATGGCATGCTTTATCATAATTCTTATCAACATTGCTGTTTATAATCTTACAGATCCAATTTACATAAATTCTATATAGATAGTTAATTTATATTTAAAAATATATATATATATATATATATATATATATATATATATATATATTTACTTCTACAGAAAGAAGCCAACATAGTTGCACTTAAAACTATGTCATTCGTTATTGAGGTTACACAACTAATGCACCGTAATAATGAATTTAATCCCCTTTCTAGTTCAGGGCAGCTCTCCGGTTGGTTGTGAGTGAAGGTGACCCGAAGGCAACTTTGGTCGGTTTCAATAAAATTGG
>NW_013531711.1:3535810-3553911 GCF_000836235.2 Papilio xuthus | reverse complement strand
AATATAGTGGAGATGCACGCTTCGTACTTAGTAGGCGATGAGTTGTGGGTAGTTATGGAATACATGGCCGGTGGGTCTCTCACAGACATCGTGACCCGCTCCAGAATGGACCCGGAGCAGATTGCAACAGTCTGCAAACAGTGCCTCAAGGTAACTCTATTCGTACAATGTAGGTCACCTGTTATCTATGTTGAAAGTTAAACATGTTTCGTAACATGAATCTTTTTGAAAAGATTCGCATTTATAATTCTGGAACTGTATAACTGAAAATGGGGTGGTGAAAATATTTTTTCTCAACGTGCATTATTCACGAAATATAATGTGATAATATTATATAATATTAGCACGAATAATAAAGTTATTAACACATATGTAAACTTTTCGATGTAACAACGTCAAAAAAATTATAGAAATTACATTAATTTTTGCTAATTTTCAAAAAAACTTTTAAGACATAATTACTAATAGTAGTAAATGATAGATATTATTGCGAACAAAAAACTTTAAAAACGTGGTTTTATTTTATTCGAAATAAATTATGTACCTAGCGAATAATGTTTTATAGGAATACTAGCAGTCGCCTGCGACTCCGTTCTCGTGTTTGACTAAAAAATAAAAAAAAGCTTAGGGGTGGCCGATTCTCAGACTCAATATGCTCACAAAATTTCATGAGAATCGATCAAGCCGTTTCGGAGGAGTATGGGAACGAAAATTGTGACACGAGAATTTTATATACAAGATAATGATAAAAATTTAATATTATTTTTCAGGCGTTGGCATTTCTCCACGGCCAAGGTGTTATACACAGAGACATTAAATCTGATTCAATACTACTGACAGCAGATGGTCGAGTCAAATTATCTGATTTCGGATTCTGTGCTCAAGTTTCACAAGTAAGTGTTACTTAGTTATCTTTATATCTTATATATTTTATTAGGGTATTAATTATTATTCCTTAGTTAGCTTTAAAATTCAATATTGATCATCTTAATTATGACTCGATTTGGAATTGATCCAGTAAATTTTCTCCATGTTGGTGCACACAATATTAGTGTGGACAAAAAAACAAGTTTGGTAACATGTCTGTAAAGAAGAAGAAATCACTTGCCTAGGTCATCTTTTGCTTGGATTTATGAATCTTAATCAAACAAAAATTATTTCTAGGAGTTGCCAAAACGGAAGTCTTTAGTGGGAACACCATATTGGATGTCTCCAGAAGTTATATCAAGACTTCCATATGGTCCAGAAGTTGATGTCTGGTCACTGGGGATAATGCTCATCGAGATGGTCGATGGAGAGCCACCATTCTTTAATGAACCTCCATTACAGGTGAGTTTCATAAATGAAGAATTAAGAAATGTAAAGTCAACATTTGAGGTTATAAACTTGATAAACTCGATCAGGCGATGCGTCGTATCCGCGACATGCCCCCGCCGCGGCCGCGTGGTGCGGCTCGCTGTCCGCCCGACCTGCTGCAGCTGGTGGAGTGCGCGCTGGTGCGGGACCCCGCGCAGCGCCAGTCCGCGGCCAGGCTGCTGCATCACCCCTTCCTGCGGCGAGCCGGCCCGCCCGCCCTGCTCGTCCCTCTCATGCCACCTCACCACCAGACGGCGACACCCCACCAGTAACAGTAACAAGTAAAATTATAATATTACACAGATTAAATAGGTATTTGATAATGAAAATTATTTGGTATGAACAATGTATTCACCCACTGGCATGTCATCATATTGGTACAGTATGTATCATTGCTTTGTCAACTGCAATACTCGAATTCAGTGTTCTTACATATCCTTCATTGGTAGAAAGTTAGTTAAAAACATCAACAATCCCAACTATTACTTGAAACACTTCGGAGAATGAAAATCAAATTTGCACTACAAAATTTGTCAATTTATAAGGTTTTTTTATCGTGAGATAAATCGTATTTCATACTAATATTAACTTCATTACTAAAATAGATTATTAAAACAAGTTACATACAATGTCATACACATTTATTACTGAAACGGCTTTAAGTCCATTGGCATTATTAGGAATGTAAAATTGCTACTTCAGTGTATGTAAGGTCAAATGGAAAAAAAAACAACAGAATTTTTACTACTTACATGTACTTACCAAGAAAACTTATTATTCCATACAAATTACACAAACACTTTCATACATTCCTCTAATTTCACTATTTTATGTATTAATATTTAGTATGTTTATTGTTATTGAAGATATTGTCGTGTTTTTTATTGCCATAAAATTGTTATTTATCTAGTAGTTTAAATGTAACTTATGCCTTAAATAGTTTAGAATAAGACAATTAACAGTGATAGATAACATTTGGTTCAAATATTTTCACCCCGTCCACAGTTTGTTAAAATGTTATAATGTACAAGTTATATTTATGTACTTAAATTGTTAATTAAATTAATAAAAAGTTGAATGATACATTTATATACAAATAAAAATAAAATCTTGCCTTAACCATGACAGCTTTGAAAATGCGAATATGTTAGAAAATAGATTTGATATTTACAGCGATTTTAATTACAGTATCATACTAAGTTTTTAATGTTGAGTGTATATGACAAAATGCTCGAACCTTTTTTTTTATTTTATAGTTTTTGTTATAAAAATTTCAGAACAATTTTGCTGTATTCAACAATTAGATATCATAAATAATTCTATGCTATTTTTAATGTCACTCGGATGAAAATCAATTATCTTGAAAAAAAAATTATGGGTAATAAAGAAGGGAGAAAAAATAGGCTTAATTAAAATTAACATATCATTGTATAGTTTTACATATTGTATCTTTTAAAATTATCATTATGTTTAAGCCAACTAATTCCGATATATACAGCTTTAATAATTTATGTACAAAATTTGATATGTTTGGCACATAAGAGTAGGACAAAAAAAAGAAAAGAAATCAGGATTTTTTTTAATTTTGTTAAACAGCAAATTAATGGCTATGATTTTATCTCTTATAATGTCTGGTTTAAAAAAAAAACAATTTGTCTTTAAAATAATAGTGCCAGGATAAGTGCCTAAACATTAAAATCAGTATTAAATTTTTTAATCATGTACTAATTTAGAGTGCCCTATTGCATTTCTTCAATGTTTTAAATCGTAATATTGCTATACTTAGAATAAAGGTTTTCCATTTTAAACATTGTAGATAGCTTTTTACATCATCTGCCTTGTTTCACATTCCAAAAATTAATTTCATTATTTAATTTATATATAAATTATTTTTAATAAGACAAAATCAACTTTACATTTTTATTGTCACAAATATTTTTTTAATTCTTTTTTCGACTTGAAATTATAATGGAATATTGTTTACAATACAGAAACGCTAGTTTTTAGGAAGCTTATGTATACATTAACTTTACTATTTACTTAAGGGTTGTTTTATATTCGCCTTATATATCATTCTAATGAGCCGTATTATATGTAAGTGTTGGTAATCAATTAATTGCAACTTTTAGATATTAAAATTTTATGGTACGTAATTTATAACTATATTTAATGTACTGAAATAAACAAATCTTAAATTAAATTACTTACCAATATTTAAACTTTAATCTATCAAATATTATACCAAATTATGAAGTGTATACTGTATTTGAGCTTTCATTGTTAAAAGGTATCTTTGCAATTTGGTAAGGTAATATTTTGATGCGGACTCCATTGGTGTAGTTTTCCCCAGTGATTTCTAAGGCAGCTATATCATGTGTGAATAAAAACTTTAATTAAGTGCCTTAAATTGTTATATAACATGTTGGTACTGTTTACTTGTTCAATGTTGCATAGTATCATCACATATGGATTCACGTTTAATTGCGTCTTATCAATGTAATTTATTTGTATCAGTTTTCTTAAGGTTGTATGCCAAATATATTGTAATGAAATCACATTGTTAATAAGAAACTGTTATGATATATAGATTTGGAAATATTTTACGTTTTATTTCAGCGAGAACCATGTAACCTTTTTGGAGATACCCTCATCAACCATCCATCCATCTAAACATTCACATTTATATTAGTAAGATTAGAAAAATGTTTGTTATGTTGATGACAAGCAAAGAGCGTAAACTTCTCAAAATAACTTTTCCACGACTTTTGTACAAACACAAATAATATGATATATAAAGTTGAAATTAGAACATAAACTCATAATTTATATTACAATAAAAATAAAACAAAGAAATATACGAATGACAGTTTATTTCCAATTAAAATAAAACAATAATTATATATGGAGAATCATTAAAGTTCTTATTTGTAAAATTCGTATTCACTCTCATCCTTCTTGATATTGTTCTTGTATCCTTTTTCGAAATCTTTAGGCAGTACGATGTACCTAAAAAGTAAATTTAAATGAAAAAAATGTCTAAAGATATTTTAAAGTTGTTTTTCTTAGTATTTTTATGTCAATGATTACTGCAATAAAAACGCGGGAACGGAAAACAATGTGTCGGCCATTTTGGATTTATTCGTAGTGTTCTGTACTCCATTAAAGTTTTTTTTATTGCGGCGGCCATCTTGGATTGTCAAGCGAACAAAATATAATACCTGTTCTCTCTGACGGCGTGCATGCCGGCTTCCTGGCAGATAGCGTTGATGTCGGCACCCGACACGCGGTCCGGCCGCGCCACAAACTCTTCCAGATCCACCTCCTCCGACAGGTTCATCTTCGCCGTGATAGTTGAGAAGATCAGACGCTTCTGACGCCTGCCATAAATAATTACAAGTTATATATCTCTGTGTTTCAGGATTTTAAATAAAACTAAATTTTAGTTACATCTGTATGCTAAATCTGACCTGTCAGGTAGAGGGAATTCTATCTTCCTGTCAAGGCGGCCGGGCCGCAGCAGCGCGGGATCCAATGTGTCGGCACGATTTGTAGCCATTATTACCTGAAATCATACAATTTTACCTATACCCAATTTCTGAACAACAAATTTCAAAAAAATACTTAAATCTGTCAAAAGACAAAACTGCATATCCTTTAGGTCTATACTGTCTGCACTTACTTTGACATTAGTGGTCTGATCAAAGCCATCCATTTGATTGAGAAGCTCCAATAGAATTCTCTGCACTTCTCTGTCAGCTCCGGTTTGAGCATCAAAACTGGAAGACAGAGAAAAATACATGTTGATCAAAGAAAAGTTTAGAAACAACTTCACCATAAAAATTATTATATTTATAACCAATTACCAACAAATATAGTTAATTCAGTCGGGTAAAAAGTAAAAGGTTTAAATTTTAATTCTTATAACATACCGTTTTGTAGCAATAGCATCAATTTCATCAATAAAAATAATAGCAGGGCTGTTCTCTTTAGCAAGACGGAACACGTCTCGCACCATACGTGGACCTTCACCTAAGTACTTTTGCACAAACTCAGAACCAACAACACGAATGAATGCAGCTGAAAATAGAAAAAAATTAAATAAATTAGAAAGTCAACAAAAAATCAAGGTATTAACTTTGAGTTATATATACAGTCAAACTTGGGTTAGCATGAGTAAGGGAATGCAATTTCTCGTTTATAGCTGTTTCTAACTGAACTGGAGGTTGTCTGTCACGACTAAACAGTGACTAACTTATAGAGCTTTCAGGTCTAACTGTATCTAAACTTCAGTGGGTAAACATATTTCAATACATGAATAAGACACCAAATTACAATTAAGCTTCCTAAAAATTAATGTTGACTAACCTGTAGTATGATGCGCAACAGCTTTAGCCAACATAGTCTTGCCACAACCAGGAGGTCCGTACATCAGCACACCTCTTGGAGGCTCAATACCAATCTGCCTATACAACTCAACATGAGTCAGGGGCAATTCTACTGCTTCTCTTATCTCTTGCTTCTGTGTATCCATACCACCAATATCTGAGTATTGCACATCCGGTTTTTCATCTGAAATTAAATTTGAATACTTAGAAACTATCTTTTTAATAAAAACGGGAAATGGGCACTGCATAGCCCGGAAATGACTTTGGAGCATAAGATATTTGAAGTGCACTATAAGTAATAATTGACTAAATATTTGATTTATTAATGTTAAAAAAGGAAATAACATTCTAGTTTATTGTATCCAGCAGAAATTTACAATAAAAAATGCCATAGTTTCCTTAATTGTTATTTTCAACAAAAAAATAATATCTGTGTACCATAGAAATTACATATCTTTATATATATTATATTATTTATAATTCTTCTGTGAGTGTGTATGTCACTGAACTTCTATCAAACGACTGGACCGATTTTGATGAAATTTTTTGTGTGTGTTCAAGGGGATCTGGGAATGGTTTAGATTCACAATTTTCATCAAATATTAACTTCATATTAATTTATTCAAATTAAAGATGTGTAGACAGGACAACAACTGTCGGGTCCGCTAGTTTGCAATAAAACCTATTCTAAAGTACTAACATAATCAAATTTTGTTATGTTACACACTAAAATAAAAACTCGATTATATGAGACAATGCAATTATCATGTCTTACCTGCTTGCAGCATGGATATAGAGCTGTCAGCCTCTGGTGGTAAAACATCTACAAGAGCATTTGAGTGCTTATGCAGGGCCACAGACGCTGATGGTTTAAGCAGCTCACGGTCAATTGTAGACAAGATTCGCACATAGTAATTGGAACCAGTTGTACTTCCAACTGTAAAATAAAAACATTATTTAGCACACAGATTATCAAGTATCAGTTATTTAGTTATTAATATTTTTTTACTATATACTTCTTATACTACACTAATTAAAGATAACAGCTATACTCATATGCATTTTGGTCTAGGTACTGAGTAATTTTTGATGTGATCTTTAATTACTGTAGTGTAAAATAAAATATTATTTTTATTACTCGGTTAGGATAGTTCACAACACAACTCACACCCTAAGTTAAAATAAGCAATTTATTTAATAATACCTATGCCAGTATTTTGATCAACAGCTTCAAGAAACTGTCCAATGACCAAGGGGACTGATTGGATCCGTTTAACTTCCTCTTGAGCATGTAGGTACTCTTTCTTGAGATTTCTTTGTTCATCTTTTATGTATTCTTCTTGGACTTCTAAAAATTCTAACATCCGCTGCAATTTCTGCAAATATAGAACATTGTTTGAAACAGGAACTTGATATTTTTTTTTTAGAGAAATGACAAAGACAAAAGCACAATGAATATATAAAATTAATAGAACTTTGAAAATTACCTTGTATTTTGTGTATAGATCTTCTGATTCCAATTCATCGAAAGTTTGGGGTCCAGCGAAAGATAATCCTTTTGTGTCGGTCACTTGGTCATCCTAAAATTACAAAAAGGTTAATAATTATTGTCGAAAACAATACGTAAAATTTATTAAAATGTTTATGAATTACCTTTTCAGGCAAAATTATACCAATTTCTTCCATTTTAGAAAATATTTAGTCACCGTGTTATTTGACTTTATTAAAACCACAAGCACAGCACAGATTATAATAATTGATGAATCAAATGCTGTCAGCTGTCAAACTGTTTTAATTTACGCCGTCATGCTCGTTTCTTTTCACGCATTCAATAAAACTTAACTTTCATATCGCAATAGCAATAATATTCACAATATTAATTTTATTTCAATGCATCATTTTACTATTAGAAAATTATCGGGAGTCCGAATTGACTTTACCAAGAGCCATTTTTTCACAATTCTGATCTGCCAGCGGAGGCATACGGGCTGTGGCAAAATTAGGATGGAATTATTTTTCAATTTATTTTCAATATCGTTTTGATATTAGCGTTTTAGAGTCGTTGACTTTATTATAAAAGTGTAGTTTAACAAACAAAAACCAAGGTTTCAATATGAATAAAATCTATGTGAGACTAATCGAGGCATTTAATTATATAGGTATTATATACCTATAGCTGTCCTGTTCGCCTAATAGCAAAGAAAATTAATGTCTCCATATAATTAAGGGGTGAAAAGTACCCTTATTCTAAAATATCTCTATTCCTACTGCTTTGTAACTATTTTAAACCGTCATTTTTTTTAAAAGCTAAATCTTACTTTCCATTAATAGAAATATCTCTTGTTAAGTGGGAATTAAAAAATCTAAATTTAATCAACCTTACTAGTGTGTGAGTACAAAGTATGATCTATTGCTAGTATTATCGAGATATTTACTTGATTTATCAAATGTTGTTGCAAACGAGACATGTAACACGTCTGAATATTATCAAAGAGTACATCTAATCAATAAAATATTTGATAAGGACAAGAATTCGTAAACAAGTGCTATTTTAAAATAGTCTTTAAATCTTCGCCAATAACATAAAGTTAACGTCATATATTTAATCAAGGTATAATAACGTATAATATTGTGTATTTGTATTTACGTAGCTATCCTAAATAACGAAATTGATTTCGCAATCACAGTAATTTATCAGTTATTTTATCGTTATAGTTTATTGCCATCTGATTTAATGTTGATCTAGATAAATATAGCTTATATAAATGCTATTGAACTAATGAGTGTGTAAACTTGCACTATGAAGGTGTTAGTAATTTTTGCTGTGCTCGCGGTAGCAGCCAATGCGAAATCTATTAACCCTTTAGTACCTGACAATCACTCGGCTTACGGGTATTTGCAAGATGTTGGTGTCCCAGAAGCTGAAAGAATACAAAAGGCAGAAGAAGCATATCTGAGGGGAAGAATTACTGGAGGAGTTCCCGCTGCTCTTGGTCAAATTCCTTATCAGGTTTAATAAACTTTTTCATTCAATATTTTACCTTAGCGGAGTATGTTACGAATAGAGATCGATGGTATAGATTTAAACATTGAATTGGCTTAATAGCCCTTTTGGTATAAGAAATGACTGCCTAGCTGCACTGACCGTTGATTTCAGAGACCAAAATCGCTGTTTTAAACATACCAATTGTTATCTCCGCTCTATTAAAGATGATGACAGTTATGACGATATGTTTTGGTCTTAGAAATCAACTCTTAGTAATGTTATGGTTACTTGAACAGTAGCTGAATTTTATAGCTACATTCATCGGTTTCTATAATTAAAAAATAAAATGTAGAAGACCATAAACATGATCGTTCGTTACAGGCTGGCTTGATCACTGATATAATTGGCATCACCGGTCGTGGAGTATGTGGTGGTACGCTTATATCTCCAGACAGAGTGTTGACTGCCGCCCATTGTTGGTACGATGGTAGACATCAGGCGTGGAGGGTGACAGTGGTTCTTGGCTCTGTGCTGTTGTTCTCTGGTGGGAATAGGCAACAGACCAGCGTTGTTGCCATGCACCCCAACTGGGTTCCGTTCCTAGTCAGAAATGATATCGGTGTCATCTATCTGCATTCACCAGTAGCGCAATCAGGTAGGACAATTTTTGCACTTGCAGAAATTTTGAGCGTACCTAGTCAATTTTTTCCTGTTCCACTCTCGTGTTCTCTTTGAAAAAAAACAGAGACAACATGATTTTTATTTGTTTTATGTGTGTTAGTATCATGTTCGGATAGAAGAAAGCTGTATTTAACTCCCAAATGGATTTTCTAAATCATTTTGATTAAAAACTGAATGATAAAAACGCTACCTACGTTAAAGTACAATTTTTTTGACAGCTACAAGTGCTCCTATTGCGCTGCCAAGTGATGCTGAAACCGAAAATACTTTTGCCGGATACCGCGCTATTGCTTCAGGCTTCGGTGCTACTAGCACAGGTAATGAATATTCTGCTTGATTTTATGGTTTATACATCTTTTAATTTAGATTTGGTTAATTTTTATTTGTACAACAATTCGATTCTGTACACATACAATATTTTTTTTTATTTATGAGGGAAATGTTCATTCGCCTGATCTTTCTTTATGCTTTCGCTAAAACAGATTTTGTCCTCTTAATTGGTCTTAGCTTGCCCTCAGATAATTTTGAGGACTTTTCGCCTTTCATATATCCTTTAGACTTACAATTTTTTATTCAGGCATACTTCGCAAACAAGTTTTTAAAGTTAATTTATTTACAGGTGCTAATATTACCACCAACCAGTACCTGAGTCAAGTGAATTTGAACGTGATATCAAACAATGTGTGCAACATTGCGTTCCCATCAGTTATCCAAGCGTCGAATCTGTGTACTAGTGGTCTTGGCGGTGTGGGTGTTTGCGGCGGTGATTCAGGTGGCCCATTGGTTACCACCTACAATGGCAGACAAATTGTGGTATGTAGAAATGTTATTATAATAAGAGTTGGAATGAATTATATGACAATAGAGGGGAGGGGGGATTGTGTTTCAAATCATTGTCGGAAAAACTATTTTATTATATGGTTACAGAGATATGAAGTTAATGCATACAATTTTAGAAATGATACCCTTACATCACGACACGATGATTTTTCTAGATAGAACTTATATTCTTATCGATTTGGATTAGGCAGTTGGTTAATTGGCTTTATGTTAAATGCAATTTTTCTAAACCAAACAATGTATTTACAGATTGGAGTGACTTCCTTCGGTATTCGTTTCGGCTGTGACATCGGATATCCGTCAGCATTCGCTAGAGTTACTTCATTCCTGGACTTCATAAGATCGAATTTGTAAATAAACATTCTTATCCAATGTAATATTTATACAATCAAAATAATAAAAATGTAACAATCTCATTTCTTTTTTATTTAATTCGACATGTAAACTATCTGAGCAGAGATTCAAAGATATGTGTGAAGTCAACCAATCCTCACTGGGCCAGCGTGGTTGAATATGGCCTAGTCACCCCTAACATAGAGTATGCTTCGAGCCCCTCAGTTGAGACGTATAGTGAGCTGATGATGATGATATGTGAAATAATTTAAAACCATTTAATTAGTTCACATGAGAACAAAGACCGACACTTAATGGTCATTAAAAAAATCGGTGGCAAGAGAAAACGGAATAATGATTAAAGGGAATATAATGATGAAAAGGTCGTGTCTTCAGAAACCATCCACTTAAAACTTTTGGTATGGCTATCAAACTAACAATTATTGTATGCCGCTATTGCAAACATTGTTTATGCCATTCATGATTGTAATTAACCAAAATTATCATCTAATCCATCAAACTATTAATAATCTTCATTATAATACTTATCTTATAGATTTAATGGTAATTAACATTTCATAGATTGCAAAACAATGTTTATCCGGTTATAGATTTTCTGGTAATAGGGAATAAAATTCAACTATCTGTATCATATGATATTTTTTTTAAATATCAAATTAAGGTGTCTTAATAAAATCGATTAAAAAGTGTAAACCTGGTTGGTTATACGTATCTTGTAGTTAGAATGAGGGTTTTATAAGTCATTGAGCTTTCCTTCAGGATGTAAGCATTTCCAAAAATGCTATAAAAATCAGGCTTTAGCTTGGCGCTAAAAGTTCAGACCTACGTAGTCTGTGTTGATCTTCGTTGAAAGTAATAGTGATTCGCTATTTTTTTATTATTTATTTTCTTATTACGTACTTTAATCTTCCTTTACTCTTATTATTAAATTATTATCATCTGTAGTATCAAATTATTATCATAGCTTATTTAAAATTTAATACTTTTATCTAAATTTGATTGCTGGATGATGGATATAAAAGAATTTTTGATTTTCAATAATCGGAGTACGTATTCTGTTATTTCAAAATGAAGTTACTTCTGGCTCTTGTGGCAACTGTTGCCTTGGCTAACGCGAGGTTCATCGAGCCAGAGGTTCCTGAATACAACACCGCGTATGGGTACATGCAGAACTATGGTATCCCTCTGGCGCAGGCCATCTACAAAGCTGAACTTGAAAACAACGAGCCTAGAATTATCGGAGGATCTGCGGCTAGATTGGGACAATTCCCGTACCAGGTTTGTTTTCACTATTCACTCTTTGTGCCTTAAACGTAATAAATAAATGAGTTGATATTTCATTCAATAAAGTCTTGGGATTTGTTGACCATTTGATAAAGACAATTTCGGATAGTTAACTTATGTATTAGCCTTAAATATTATAATTTCATCATCATAAAATAAGTTTGGCGTCTATTGT
Organism: Papilio xuthus; assembly: GCF_000836235.2. NCBI lineage: Eukaryota > Metazoa > Arthropoda > Insecta > Lepidoptera > Papilionidae > Papilio > Papilio xuthus. The sequence goes on along the minus strand of NW_013531711.1, from coordinate 3,541,850 downwards.
ATAGATTTAAAAAACTTTACACTAATAAAAACCGATTTTCCACAGGCTGGTCTGATCTCTGACATCGTAGGCACCAGTAACCGTGGTGTCTGCGGCGGTTCTTTGGTGACCACTTCCAGGGTGGTGACTGCTGCTCACTGCTGGTTTGACGGCCGCAACCAGGGCTGGAGGTTCACTGTAGTATTGGGCTCCATCACTCTCTTCAGCGGTGGCACCAGGCTGGAAACCACCAACGTTGTTATGCACAATAACTGGAACCCGAGCACCGCCCGTAATGATGTCGCTGTAATTCGCCTAAACAGCGCTGTATCCACATCTGGTATGCTCTTTTACTTTAAACTACGCTTCATTCCTCACTTAAAAAGGTTACCTGACAAGACTTGATACTGATTTGAAGAAGCGTTTTAATAAAATTATTTGATTTCAAAAAAAAATTAGTGCTTCTGGAACGAACAACTATAATATTATAGTACAGTTGGAAGGTTTTTAGGGAGTCCCTTTATTGAAATTTATTTTTTTACAGCCAACATTGCAACAATAGCTCTGCCGACTGGCTCTCAATTGAACGAGAACTTTGCGGGTAACACTGCTACGGCATCTGGCTTCGGTCTTACCAGGCAAAGTAAGTGCGAATTTCCCTAAATGTATAAATATAATATGGATTTATCACCAGAAAAGGGACATTCACTAATAGACAAAGGTGCCACACATTTTTTTCTTTCTTTCGTACAATGGATTCTTACAATCTTATTCAAATCATAGGTTTACTGTGTAGAAGACTTATCAATGTTTAGATTTTTATATTCACATATATTTATTCCAAATTACCGATGCTTTTGATATCTTAAAGTTTTTGAAAAATATTGCTTTGCTTGTATTCCAGATGGCCAGATTACCACTAGTCAATTCTTAAGCTTCGTCAACCTGAATGTCATCACAAACAGCGTCTGCACTCTGGCGTTCCCACTGATCGTCCAGTCCACCAACATCTGTACCAGCGGCTCTGGTGGTAGAGGTGTTTGCGGTGGCGATTCTGGCGGACCCTTGACTGTTGTGAGGAACAACAGACCACTCTTGGTAAGTTTTTAAGTCTTTCTTGATTTTAGTAGAAGTATCGCTGAGATCGATAGATCTTGCTAAAATTATAAATGTGAAAGTTTCGATATATGGATGTTTGTTAGAAGGTATGTCCAAAATGGGCAAAAACGTTGTTTAAGCAACTCTTTTCTTGCAACAATTTTTAGAGTCGGTTCTGTGGTTTTCACGTTACCCAATATAATGAAATCTTTTGCTTCATAATTATTATCCAAGTATATAGATATTTAAACGGAATTCCGTATTTTCTTAAAGTACGAATTGTGCGTAACCATTATACCGTGAAACTTCGCCGCCAAAACACTTGGTGTGTCAGTTTTTTCAATGAGAATAAAGAGATGAGATTATATTAGTGTTTGGAACTGTAAATCGATAATTACAATGGTATAATTATTATTTTTCAGATCGGTATCACGTCGTTCGGCTCTGGTCTCGGCTGCGAGAGGAACCTGCCCTCCGCATACGCAAGAGTCACCTCCTTCGTGAATTTCATCAATCAGAACATTTAAATAAAATGTATGAGACATATCCTCAATAAACGACCAAAGTGTACAATAAAATAGAGTAAATAAACCTATTTTTAATAAGATATTATTGTTTCACTCTTCTCTCACCTTTCTTATAAAGATCTTGACAGACAGACAAAGTGATCCTATAAAGGTTCCGTTTCTTTTCTTTATGAGGTACGGAACTCTAAAAATCAACAAACTTTCGGGGTTGGGAATTTACTTTCTTGACTGTATAAAAGAACAAACAATTTGTCGTTGAAACAAATCGTCTATAGTCCATATAAATTAAAATGATCATTCAACAATTTCGATCACGTATCGAATTAGTGTGATAAAGTTCATTAAAAAGATAAAGTGCAATAAATTAGTATTGGGTTTTCCCATCCGTGCATACAAACAGGGAAGCATAACATTTCGTAATATAAGGAAATTATAAAAATGGTAATCCATTTTTGACTCGAATATATCAAAGAGAAAAAAAAGATTTTTTAATCAAGTATCCCAACAGTTGTCGGCTTCACTTAGACGGAAGAAACTTCAACCGTTCCAAAAGTTATTACAATAATTGCATATTCAGATGCGTTTTAATATAATTTTAATGAAATAAAACAAAAGCTTGTGTCGTATTATGTAAAATCCCATATAAACATAAAATTAAAAATTGTCAGTGTTGCTATGCAGCAAATTCGGCAACAAAAATTTGTGATACCTCCTTTTTGTTTTATGACCACATTTTGGTCGTCTTACCGTGGGTTTCTTAGACCAAAATTATACATATATTATATATCAACTATTAAGACTATTCATCAGATTCTTTGTTAGTTTATTATTCAAGTATTACATAATATATATCATCCCTGCCATTATCTTTGACAAAACAGAGATAAGAATAATGTTTTCAACTGGGATTTTGATCCCAAAAAGCCACAGTTAGTTTCTATTATAAAACCTTTTAGAAATACGTATTTGAGTATCTTTAGCGTTAAAATTTAAGTTCACAAAGTTTAGGTTATGTTTTATTATAACAGAATTACAATATCACAGACAACAATGTTATCCGGTTTCGTCTGTAAGACCATAAATCATTATTATCTTTTAATGCATTTTTATCTGATGTCCAATTATTATGATGTCGGCTTAGCTTTATCTAATCTATTAGTTCCATTTATTTTTATTCTGTTAGTAACAATAAGCACTCATATATAATGGATAAAATTATCACCTACGTGCTACAAAACACACAACAAAAGAATCAAAACGAGAGATTTTTTTCTCTATTATTTCTATCAGATTAAACTTTCTTTCCCTTTCCACCCCTTTTTTATGTAAAGGATGTGAAGTGAAGGAAAACTATTCTCTTTCTGTGCATCCTCTCCTCCGTCGATTAAAGGGAGGCAACGGAATTGCGGATGTCTATGGCAACGGTCGCTTCGCTCTTTCAGTGATTTTAGTTGGTATGATATAAAAAAAACATCGATTAATTCCTCTCTTATTCTGATGTCAGAAATCAATTTTCATTCTACTAGCAATTTATAGTTATATGTTGTGTGTTCAGTTTGTAAACTCCCGATATATGTTGACTTAGATACTTGTAGGTAGGGGTAAATGTAACATTGAATTTCCATCCGCTCCGATGTTGTTGTGTGGAACAAACAATAAGATTTGATTGGCTCCACCAACAGCATTCAGTGCCTCGTCTGCGACCGCACTACGTTCGTTAGCTGCAACTTTATTGAATATGAATAACGAAATTTTAGAAAATGTTACCTTGTTGTGGCCTAGAAAGTAAAATTCTAAAATTGTATACGAATATAATATTTGTATAAAACAGACTAACCTCAATTTAAAAATAGCGTTATAAAAATGCTTTGAGATCTAAAATATTTTTGTATCTAAATTTTATTTACGGATTGTATAATAATAATACGTTATGTATGCAGAGGCGATGTTTTCTATAAAAAACCCATTGCCTATTTGCTTAAAGTGTTTACCTATTATATAAATTGTTAAGTATATAGGTAATTTTCCTACATATACGTTTCATTTACCTTATATAATACTGATAGTGGTGCAGATAAGCCGTTGCAATCTACAGTAAATATGCAATTAAACGAACACGACGAGCGAATAATCAAGAATGCACAGAGGAGTGCATTGTCGTGTCGCGATGATTTTTTAAACAGCGACCAGTGTGAGGCTCCTCTTTTATACTGATTTTAAACTTCATATATATTTGTAACTATATTAGTTTGTAACGTATTTAAAAGTATTGTAATAAGCTATAAGCAACTGTGGTGCTGTGCAAAATAGTAACGTCTGAGCTCTTACTGATATGAAAGTCTAACTATGATGGATTTATACCGTCTAGATTAATGACATTCTCAAGAAGGGATTAAAAGCAACCGAAACCGATATGTATGCGTAGATATATGTACGTAGAAGAAATGTAAGAGTTATGTCAGGGCCGAACCAAATGGAGGTCTGTCTCTGCATACCCTCAAGCCTACGGGCGTTGGTTATGTTGTTAAAATATGATAAATTAAGGGCAGACAACAACTAGTGCAGTCAAATTTTAATAAACGAAGACCCAAACACTGACGGCGAAAAGACGACCAGAGACTCTTGACCCTAGTAGGAACCAAAAGACTTCGAGTCGAAGAGCGGTGTCAGCTACGAAGATTCTAATGTTTATAAGTACTAAGAGCTAAAAGCACTGAGGTGGCAACCCTAAGTGCACCTTCTACATATATTTGATACATATGAATAGAACAGATTATGATGCACGGGGCGATGCTACGAGTGTATCAATTCCGTCGCAGATTACCGACTCAATTATTCTCGCTGCGTCAATCACTCGCCGGGAAGGCAATCGATATACTGATGCCAATTTTGAGTGATCGTAGACCAAAATTGTTTTGAAAGGTCATAGTTGATCTGTTAAAATGTGCATATATAATATAACTTTATTTTTAAGTTTTCATTTCAGTGGTTAATGATCATCTTACGACTTATCGAGTTCATACAACCTTTGCTTGTAGGTAGGGAACTGTAAAGAAATCATAATTTTTAAAGGTAAGTAGTAATGTTTAAATAATTATTTAATAAATCCTATAATCCTGTTACTCTGCGTCTTTGTAAATACTGAATTAAAAAATTAGAAGTTCCCTATTAATTGCCTGAAAGATATTTTCATTTCTCGAATTATTTGATTTCACTTAAGTTAAAAGCCGCTTCAGATATTTTCTCTGTCGTAAAAAATATTTCTCTGGTCAAATTACACTTTTATTATTTGAATGAGCTTTTAACATAATTAATCGAAAACAAAGAAAATTAAGCACTTTGTAATTTAAAATTTACATTAAGTATTAGGCTTACTTTTATGGTTATAAACATAATTATTTATTTTTAAATTTTCATATACAAAATTACTTTTTAAGTTCTTTATAGTCTTATTAGGTGTCGCTCGCGACTCCGTCCGCGTGGAATTAAAAAAAACTATTCGTCGCAGCGTAATGTTATATAGTCTAAAGCCTTCCTCTATAAATAGACTATTCAACAAAAAAAAATTCAGTTTCTAAGAATAGTGCGTTTAAACAAACAAACTCTTCCGATTTATAATATTAGTATAGATGAATGTTTAATTAAAAAAAAAAAACAAGTTTAAATAAGGTCTGATAAGTGACTTGAATATAAAAGTGTCACTATCTGTAGACAGTTTAAGTAATGAACTAGATTAAAGGACGCTAAAACGCTTGTAATCTAATGGCCACGCCTTTTAACTCATTAAAGGGTTTAAAAACTCGTCTAAAGTGAAACAGTACGAGAGTAAACGTCATTAATGTTAAAATATTGTTTAGGGACGAGGCTCGGGACCGTCAGTGTGAAATTTTAATCACAGGTAAAGTATGCATTTAAAAGCCTAAAGCAACAACTTTACCTACTTAACTGGGAACTAAGGACTTGATGTATACAATGTAAATATAGCGCAGTTTCTAAATATTATTTTACTTTATCATCTCCATTATCATTAGTTTGTACCGTATAAATGTACGACGTCGATCGGTTAGGTTAATTATACTTTTAGTTTTATTTTGTTTATTTATTTGCACATTTACGTTGTGTTACATATGCTTCTTGATAATTGTAATTAAACTCGCAGTGATTTCTAAGTTCCTTATAAAAAAGCTTAATATAAAAGGGATACAATTTATTCCATGAACCGTCACGACCTGTGGATCGTTATCTGTGTCCATATCAAAATAAACTTAAAAAAAAAACATATGTATTTCGGACACGTGATTTATTTATGTTGGTAATAAATTATTTTTAAATTTTTGTTTCATTGTCTGTCTGTCTGTTCGCAAAGCCGCTTTTGTTCCTGTTGATCTTCGAAATAGTTGAGCCAATTTTCACAGGAAGGTAGTTAATGAATGCAG
>NW_013531711.1:3449281-3534927 GCF_000836235.2 Papilio xuthus | reverse complement strand
TATCGTAATTTGCACTGCCCGGTCAGTACGGGACTGAACGACATGCGCTTGTTTAGAATAAATACATTCTAAATATACAGGGTTTTTAGAGTTAGAATAAATTTGAATTAAAATAGAATACATAATACATTAAAATGTAAAATAACGGTTAAAGTTTTTTTTTTCGAAATGTAATGTTTCGTATACAAATCTTTTGCATTAAACGGATTTGAAGTCTTGATGCGATGCGGACGGCGCGGATGATGAACGCAGCGCTATGAATAATCATACAAAGCAAAATAAAATGCGGGCCAATAGATGCGTACCTTTCATTACTGTGCCTTTAGTACACAGTAATTATGATTAAATAGTCAGTTCAGGATAGTAGAATAACATTAATGCATGGTCTAATATTATTGAGTAAAAAATATGCAGAAATACTACTACAATTAAGAAAGTTTCCGTCCCAAAGCAACATAGAAAGTTGTAGAAAAGTCCAATGCAATTACCAGAGCCTTACATAAGACCTCGTCACAAAATGTCCATCCAACGTGACAGATTCGTACCGGCAAAGATGTTGCAGACAGGCCGAGTAATGGATGAGATAAAAGGAAAATAAACTCCCTAATGGGGGTGCTTCTCAACTCACTAACGGCTTAAAAAATTCGCTTTAAGTGAAAGGGTTGGAAAGTGAACGTCGTTAGCGTTTAAATATTATCCTCGGACACACCTTCGGACCTAAGGGAGTAATTTGATCTCCAGTTAGCTTCGTTTTCAAAGGACACTTACCAAATAAAGCAACTTTTGTGGCTCACTCGCTATTTAACAATTAAATTATAGTCATTAAAACATCCAGATACTACGGTAGTTGTAACTTATTTAAAACTACATTATTTTTTTATTTTTTCTTAGAAAAGGACATAATTTGATTTCTGTTTAAGTAGCAACACTATATTTTAATTTTTGTATAATATTTACATACTTCCAAAAACTGACACTCGAAAATGATCTCTTAAATACGAAACGAATTTATGTTTTATAATTTAAGCATTTTTTTTTCAAATTTAGACATCAGTATTTGTTAATTGTTACTTAAAAATGTAGGCATCTATTAAAATTCAACGGTCATTGTTATAAAAAAAATTAAGTTTTTTAACGAACATCCGATACGACAGGGTTGTATGGGCGAGAGGTGTTACAGAGGGCCGAATAATGGCCGAGACAAAGGACTTTAACCCCGCTAATGGACATCGTTTTCGACACATTAAACGCTTTTAAAATATTTATTTAAAGCGAATGGTAAACTGAGAATTTTATATTGATTACAACACATAAGAAACTGGTAAGTATTAATACGGTTAAGTGACAAGAATATTATGAACTGAACAATTAAGGAAAAAGAGAAAACAAGCCCACTCTTTCAACTAAATTATGAACATAACAAAAATCTAAATAATGCTGTAAATTGCAAATTAATTAATAAACCTAACCTAATTCTACTCCTTAGTATAAACAAACAATAATAGAACCAAAGTAATGCGTCCATTTGAGTCGTCATTAAATCGTGGTCGAGATGCATACGCCGAGAATGAAGTGTCGAATTCATCCTTCAATCCAGCGTGTAACATTTGTATGTGCTTGACAAGCTGCACTCACTCGTGTTAGACATCTCGAGTCGATGTTAGTATCGATACCGAGATACCGAGTTACCGAGCAATCGAGTTGCAAGTATCAAGTGAAACTCAAGAGCACCGTAATGTGAACTAACGTACTCTTGATCGTTCGCCCGACGAACATCAAATTCGATTAATGTTCGAGTTCACCTCTACGAGTGTAATCGAGTCGATGTCGAGTAATCGATTTAAAATTAAACTTTGCTTGTACCTACATTTTTTCTTTATAAATTTTCATCTTGATTAAATATGTCACATTTTTACGTAAAGTTAAAGTTTAAAGATTATGTATACTGTGTTTTGTATTAAAGTGGAAATTAGTTTTATAAGTACAAGGTTATTAACAAGGATAAGGAGAAAAACGTAAGTACTAAAAATTTTTTTCAAAATTTTATATATACCATTGGACATAAATACATTTATATTGTTACGTATATCATTATGCATGAAAGTCAAATAAGTGTGTTTTACACGTTTTAAATATTTTGCATATAATAATTTCTTTGCATTTTATTTAACGTATTGATACAAAGATTAATCTTATATTCTCATGTGATTTAAATTTCTGATATGTTTTGACATCTAAAAATATTGCATAGAAATTTCGTTCAGTGCAATGGTGTTTAAAATAATTTTCTACGTGACGTATTAAGCGTTCGAAAACAAAATACTTGTGACGTCACTCGTCGCCACGTTAGCCGGTCGCTGGCAATCAGACGACGTCACGGTTGCACGCGGAAGAACATTGCCACCAATTAGAATAGGTACAGCATACAGACGTCATCGTTGTTATATTGCACTAAAATGCTGCTTCGCGAAATGGTTTTATTTTTCACTTTTACGGTTTATTTCACAATCATCATTAAATGCCGTGAGAATGATGTGACTTATTTTAAATAAAATAAGGTTTATTGCGAGAAAAATTGGCCCTATAGAAATAGTTATACGACTGCCAAGAAGAATAGAATAGAAATTCCTCTGCGATTTGAACTTGAAGTCCAAGCAGTTTGGAACATTTGTATTTACGTAAGCAGATTAAGCAATAAGTAGTTTTGTATTATTATGCAAAATTTTTCTCTATATTAAATTGTATTTTAAGTAAAAGAATAAAAAATATTAAGTAATAAAATGTAACATTTTAATGCCTTCGATTTTGTCAAGAGCAAACCTTTCTATCGGATAAATTAGTCATAACATAGCGTTGATTTAATTAGCGCGATAATTGCAGCGGCAGGTTCGCTTAATTCCAAACTAATGCGAGCCGCCCGCTGCTACACTGAACTGCGTCGAGAAAACTTTAACCCACTCATTTCATAGTTAAGATTTCCTTACGTAAATTAAAACGAGAAAATGCAAACACAATTTAAACTGAATAGCTTTTTTAAATTAAACCAAATTGATATGCATCTTGACACTTAAGACTAACTCACTGTAGAATTATAAAATTATTTTTATTAAAATTAGTTCCAATTTAAAATTGGCTTAATGATTTGTTTATTAAAAACTAGCTGAGTACCGCGTTGCCATCTGAGCGCAATTAAAAAAAATGCAATTAGCAGCCTATGTGTTCTTCCAGACTATGTTCTAAATGTCTGCCAAATTTCAGCGAGATCCTTGCAGTCGTTCTGGAGATACCTCGTAATATTCGTCCATCTAAACTTTGCATTTATAATATTAGTAAGATGTATCATTTACAAATGTCTAGAAACTTGTTACGAACCGATGGTACAAAGCTAAGTGAGTAAATCTATCCGATCATTTGCAATGCTCGTTGTAAATATTTCCTTTTTCTTATGTAATTGTAATGTCCTTCTGTTTTAAGTCTTTATAATTATTTTAAGGGTTCCGTACGTCGAAAGGATAAAAATGGAACTCTTATAGGATCACTTTGTTGTCCGTCCGTCTGTCTGTAAAGACCCCTTTTTTAATTGTTATATAATGGTGGAAAGGATTAAGTGTTATTTTATTCATTTATTAAAAAAAAATCAATAATGAAAAACTTATATGTTTAGTCATGTTTCAGGAATCTGTATACTATGTCTTTTTACGTGATAACTTATATGCTGTTGTCAATTATTATGAAAGGCTTTAATACGTGTCGTATAAATAACTTTAGTTATAGTGTAACGCGGCAGTAAACAGAAGGGAACCCGCGCCCAGGTTTATTAAATGTCACTAACAGGCGGCTCGTATTATATAATCTAAGAATATTGGGACCATAATCGCGAATATGTACTGAAATAAACAAAGATATATTATTTTCTATTTATTTATTTTTTATCATATTCTATATAGAGTTTTATGTACATTACTTTGTATAAATGTAGGTAAATAGACCTTAATCATATTTATATTTGGTGTATAACCTTAGTCACAGGGTGTCCTAATATACTTTTCGTTTTACAATATGTCAATTTGGAAATAATCTCCTGGAATTTAATTTTTCGGACGATCCATATACAGGGTGTCCGAGAAAGTTGTATACAACGCTGTCTAACAGATTTCTTTGTTGAAAATGTAACAATTTATACCAACTTACATCTATCTATTCAGATTTTACATTGAATTTTTTGGTGTTAATTTGAAAATACGATTACTAAATTATGCTTATTTATATGATGTTATAAATATATAGAATGCAAAACCACAGGTTTCCATTTGAATGCGTTGTAATGTCTGTAGCGAAGATCCCCGAACAAACAATGCCGCTTCGCTTGGCCGGAGACTACCCGAAACATCGCTTAGTGCGGAATAGTTTTCAATGAATAATGTCAGCGGTGGTCACTGGGAGGCTTACAGCGCTGGAATAGGAGATACATAGAGTCGTACAAAGATAAAATTTAAGATAACAAGAGTTGTTTTCCGTAGTACACTTATTAAACAATCAATATGAATTAAGTAGCTAAGTTTATATGTTTGTAACTATGGTCATAATAAGTCAAAAAAAGTTAAGAAAGAGGTCGTTTTTAAGATGCAATATGTAAAACAAATATCTTCTACTATTTGAGTATCTATGGAGGAAAGCTAACAAAATTAAGACCAAAATGACATTTTTTTTAATTACGACAATTTCGAAAAAGACTTCCGGGAGTGTAAGTAATGGTCTAACAAAAGTATTGTGCGAAAATTCTCAACTCTAGTACATTTTGTATTCTAGGATGGAATCATTTCCTGTACGAGGGCGGTATAAGATTGGTCATGCTTATCTCGCAGTGTAAACATGGGGCAGATGACGCGACGTGCGATGCTGACGCGATAGGGAGCTGTCCGGATGTGACATCACATCGCATGCTGACATCTAATGACTTTCTTGATATGCCCTTAGATGTTTGGATTAATTGATGGAAAATATTTCAAATACAATGTACACAGTTGATGGATTTATTAGACGATATTTGTGTAAATGTAAGAGAAGTAAAAACAAAATACTACTGTCATCAAAAAGTAAAAGACCATAACAAAAATGTACGAAATCATGAACTATAATAACATAGCCCAAGACTCCGTCCGCGCGGAATTATAAATAAAACTTACTAAGTAGCCTATGTGTTATTTCAAACTATGTACCAAATTTCATCAAAATCCGTTGAGCTGTTTCGGTGATACCTTCTAATAAACATCCATTCAGCCATCCATCCGTCCACGTAATTCGGATTTATAAAATAAATAAGATTATATTACGCTTGCAACAACCATAGAGAAGTTATATTTTACAATCCTTTAATCATTTATCGATTGGTCTGAATACAGGGCCGATGTAACAGGCACACGGCACACGGCAGACGGCAGACGGAGGCATCAGCCGGCTTTACCATAGATTACGCATAACTCCATCAATCCCGCTCGTTGCCGCTTGATTGACGCCATGAGTGGGGGGGGGGGCGGGATAATTGACTCGTCAGATTGCGGACAGGTTATTCCGCTGTCACTACGGATTCCGACGCGTCAACATTTCGACGTCTTTGTTTTGCCAATTTTGTTCATAGAAATCTTTATTATATTATAGAATACTAACAAAGAAATCGGATCAAAACATAACAAAAAATTGTACCCTATTATGATCAGTTTAATTTTGGTTAAAGATAATTTAAGATCATACCTTATTTTATTTCTTACTTATATTAGTTTTGTTTGAAGGTATCTCCAAAACGGCTGAACATATTATATCTCGGTGACATTTCGCATACAGATGGAACATAGTTTGGAAGAATACATAGCCTATGTATTCTCCCAAACTATGTTCTTATGCTTTTTTTTTTAATTTCGCGCAGACGGAGTCGCGTGCGACCACTAGTGTAGTACGTACGTACGACACATATTGTGTAGTGCCTCGCAAAGATGGCAGGTCGATACTGTAAAAGCATTTTAATTTGATCTTAAAGGTTGAGTGCTGTTTTAACAATGATACACGTAATACTTCCTTAGCTCTTTATTTCGTGTAATGGGTAAACTCCATTACACGGATACAGAGGGTTTTGAGTAGCAAATTCCTTTATTCTCATAAAGGCCTTTCTAAAACGTATTTCTACGCCGTCTAATTGACACATTGTTATTTGCCCAGAAGGTACTTTAAAATGTTTTTATGTTACTATTTTAAAACTTAAAAACAATTTAATGTATTACGAGGTTTATGTTTATAAACATCGTAAATCAAATTAAAAATAATTTACATTTTAGCTGGCATTTTCTCGCGGCGGCGCCAGGAACAACGCACTAACCAGCCTTAATCCAGGCTTTGGCGCCCCTAGCGTTGCGATCGTTTTACCGACAACGTAATTTAATCATATTTCAATACAAGTATTTTAAGATATAGTAATTTCAAATTCATCGCTTTTATAGATTCATAATTATAAAATGAAATAGTGAACATTATGATGGCTTTCATTAAAGTGGGACCGTCAAGTTTGCCGTTCTCTTCTCTCACAATTCTCTTACGAGTACAAACAATTCTACCCTTGTGGTTCTATGTACTAATTTCTGGTTACATTTATGTATTTAACTGGCGGTGATCTCTTAAGTAAATTAATATAATAATTCAATATTTAACCCTCTGATAGATGACGTAAATGTGTCTCTTGAGACAGGGTTATTGAAGGGGTCGAATTACGAAGTATTAACGAACACCTGTCGAACGTTCGCTATGAAACTTAAGTCTATGTGTACCTATTAACGTATCTATTTACTAATAACTAATAAATTGTATTGGATTACTGTATCAGCTTTCTAAAATGAACCAATAATAAAAAGTAAAAAAAATAGTCTTGTACTAAAATCATAACCATAACCATAACGTAACCATAACGAAACATAATTATCGTAACCATAGATATTTTGTTTTTCCAACATTTGTACTTTGTTTGATATTAAGTTGAAATCCAAAATAATAATTCCCTGTTAAATATAATAGAACAGTACTTGAATTATGCAAAACGATGACAAAAACAAACATTGGTCCAATCTGTCTGCTGGGAAATAAATTTAATTGCGGTTAAGGTCTGTTTAACTGCTTGTTCAGTTGTTTTATGGTTCGGAAACGCAAATTGATTAGGTAGGGGACGAGATCTGTGTTACAGACATTGAAATATTAAGACAACTTGTATAAAAGTCAATTGATCGCCTCATAAATACGTGTTTTATAGAACATTAAAAACTTAAAGGAATTAGGAAATGAATATTATAGCCAATGGTAGTACGTTCCTTTACTATTGTACGAAATCAACAACAACGGCTTTATCAGGGCAAACTTAATTTTGTTATCCTAGCTAAAAAAAATCAAACTGTTATTAATTTGTTCTATTTGCTAATAGGTACTTAAATAATAGTTAATGTAAATGTCGCTGTCTTACTAATATTATAAATGCAAATGTTTAGATGGAGGGATGGATGCATGGATGGATGTTTGTTTGAAGGTATTTCTAGAACGGCTGAACGGATATCGATGAAATTTGGCATACATATAAAACATAGCCTGGAAGAACACTTAGACTTCTAATTCAGTTTTTTTTTAATTCCACGCGGTCGGAATGATGGGCGACAGCTAGAAAGATATAAAAAAGTTCGTTAAAAGTATTAGCTAAGCTTTAAGATACGTATCAAGGCTTTGACAAAATTGATATTAATTAATAGATCTCAAATCCCTCTCAACGAAGTGGTGAACTCTCCTTAATCATGTATTTATCCAACCCTCAAGCATTGACTGACAGAACTATTTATCATCATCCATTAACTGCCCCTTTGTTGAGAACGGCTTGTCTCTTGTCATATAAGAAGGGCTGGCAAATTGACAAGAAGTTTAATAAATACAGAAAAGGCGCTATTTAAAGTCAAGAATCAAGAAATAGGTCGTAGCAAGTTTTTACTAAAATGTTTCCTGGGTTAGACTGACTTTTTAATCTTGAAGTTTACAAAAACAAAACAACTCTATATCTAGTTTTAGAATTAATATTAAATAGGTGTAATCTTACTAATATTAGGGAATGCCAAAGTATAGATGGATGTTTGTTACAAGGTAACTCCAGAACGGCTCAACGAATCTTGATCAGATTTGGGACAGATTTAGAAAATAGTCTGCAAGAACAAATAGGCAACTTCTAAAGTTTTTTTAATTGCACGCGGACGGACTCGAGGTCATTAGTTTTATGTAGTTCGTGAGAAAAAGTGCTTCATTTGAAATATTCGGAATAAACAATATTTAGCGTAAAATGTGCAGTTTTTTATGGTTAAAAAATTTAGACTTTATAACAAGGTATAAGGCCAGTATGTCTAGTTTTAAAATAAAAATTATAAAAAAAAAATAACATCATTGTGATAATATAATAAAGATGTGTATGATGCAGTGCTTTGTTTTGTTGCACAAAAAATCCACAGCGGTCGACCCAGCTTGCATGTAGCTGTAACAAAGGCGCTCTAACATTATTTAATCCAAGGCATTAATGCTACGCCGCAGCCAACTACACTTCATTTTTAAAATGAAAATTAAACGAAAATGATATATTTCTTCTTATTTTTTTTTAGTTAAAATATTAGCAGATTTTTATGAATTTACTAATATGTCTTGTAACATTCCAACTAAGCTTTAGACTTATGCTAGGATATGGTTTACGACAATAGTCGAATGGCGGGATTCGAAGCCCCAACCTCGTTGATCGGATATCCGTACCCTTAACCATTAGGCTATTGGCGCTTCGTTTATTACTTGTACACTATGTTTGTTTTATTATCACACTTTTTTGTAACTTTGTAGTGACAAGACAAGTATTACAATATTTGGTCTAAAATGTTTTCGTACTGAATATTTCTTGAATCATTTCTTATCTTTGACCTTCAAAATTCATAAGTAAATTGTACTTCAGGGAATAGTGTTTTTATAAACTTTGAATCTGTGGAGAAGGGAGGAGTTAGATCACAAAAGTGTAAAACAAATGACTAAAATTTTGGTATAAATGGCGTAATTTATGATCTGAAGTAGTTATAATTTTATAAAAACCTACTTTAAATCATCACTCAAATATACAAATATATTCTGTATATTTTTGGGTACTTAATATATTTTTTAATCTTTAAAAAATAATACAAAAAAGTTTTCGTTTATTGTGCGCGGGAACATCAGCGATGCACTTTACATTTTCCGTTAATCCGTGCGTCCAAACTCCTGTCCTGCCGCACTTAACGCTGAATATAATTCAATATATCTCTTTCCCTTATTAAATTCGTGTTATATTTTACCGACGAAGTCGTTAAAATCTTTGTTTCGACGTATCCAGTAAAAAATTTTTAGTAACAAACATCTAAAGCCAAAAAGTTTAAAAACACTAAAGAATTCATTTCCATTTATTTGACAAAAAAAACACTTAATTGACTTGATTCTACACTATCTAAAACAGACGATTGTATATACCTACATATTTTGTTTGTAAGTAGGTACTTAAGCAATTTATTTTTCGTTGTAGTTGCGCAGTTTCAAAGGATTATTTTCACTGCAACCGCAGAAAGAATACTCATTAAATTTGTAAGAAAGCTAAACGTGCTCCCGTGTAACGTGCACTCAAAGATCACACACCTCTATTGTACAACGCCTTATATTTGGAGAAGGAAATAAAACTTTAAGTGCACTTTTACTGTAAACGGTGTAAGCAGTTACATTTGGAAAAAAATAGACCTGTGCTTTCAGTGGTAAGATTAACTTTTATTTTAGCTCATTGCTTATAAACAGCAGTTTTAAATTCACAAAAATCTGTAAAATATTAATTTATATTTCTTGTCTCATTACTTATTTATAAAGTTATTTTTAATTAAACATTTTGAATCTTACTAATATTATAAAAGCGAACGTTTCGATGTTTGTTGGAAATTATCTCCAGAACGATTAAAGGGATTTCGCTCAAATTTGACATAGATGTAGAACATAGCCTGGTAGAACATTTCGGCTATAAATTTTTTTTAATGCCACCTAGACGGAGTCGCAGGTGACAGCTAGTTACTGTAATAAAGCACTAGTGGCATTCATAGTATATGTTTTTATTTTCTTCATATAATAACATTATTAAGTTATAACGTAGAATTGAGGGGTGCGCTAACACCGTGAAAAATGGAAATCCTTAATCTTTGCCCTCTGGGTCACTGACGTTAGCAAATATTATTAGATTGTCTTGGGATTTTACTAACACTCTCGACAAAAATATCTACGAATATGTTGCAAAGTTGTCAAACATTTTTTACTAATATAAAAAAGTTCATTTTTTGCTTTTTTAACAAGCGCTTTCGTATCGTAATTGTCATTTACATCGGTATGAGATTTTTGGTGTATTTGGTGTCCACTTAAAGTGGACGCTGCGCAAAAATTCGTACTAAGACCATATTTAACAGTGCCAAATTATTAAAGAGAATCTTTTATCTGTTGTCATAAATGCTGTTCGTAATTTAGACCAAAGTCTTTTGTGTCAGTAATGTCTTCCAAATCACAGAATGTCATTGATTAAGACAGCTGGCTTTAGCGCAGGGCTGAGCACAGAGGGCGCTGCGGTGTTGCGGCGACAAGCGACATCATTCAGCCACCGCAACCGTAAACGAACGCTTGTCTGTGCCGAATGCACAATGATTCACACGTGGACAGAACAGTGCAACATCTACTGGTAATGTTTTAACGTACACCAACAGTACTGTTTCGAATGTGCGAAACGAATTAAATAATAGCAGTACTGCAATGTGTATTGCTCTGCCTCACTGTTCTGCCCTCGTGTGAAACAACAAAAGCCGCACTGACCAGCATACACCGCGGCGTAGACATGTTATTTATGTGACAATGGACATGACGCTACGTTTTGTTCGACTTCGATTCTCGACTATTTACAATGTAAACGCAACCAATTCACATTTATTTCAAATATTAACTTTCAATTAATTAGCAATCAACGAAAACGTCTTTATGCGACGAATATAGTTTTATCTAGTGTAATAGTTAAATGTTACCTCTACATCTTTTATAATATAAAGCCTATTTTGTGATAAAAATAACAAAACTTATCCAATCTAGGTTTTCTTGTAACCACCCTTAAGAAATAAAACAGCACTTAAGCAAATGATATAGTTTGACTCAATCATTTTCTACCGAGAACCAAACAGTGGTTTCTTATTTTGAAAACATGACATATATTTTCCTTCAGATAAGAATCGAAACAACGGATTCCGTATGCATACTACTTTACATAATTTAAACATTCTAACAATTTCTGTGCAATATTCTGTGGTAGTAATCCACTGAAAATTATGTTTCGCATGGATATAGTTCTGGGAATTACGAGTCTTTGTACTAGGAATAATATTTGACTATACGCATACATATTTTGACCACAGCTTAAGATAGATTTTAGTTGGAATTGAATTTATAATGTTAATGCAGCATTATAAATTATTCGTATTGTAACATTAGGTTATTTTTCAACTTCTTGACTTGCATTACTTTAATATTTTATAACGCACTAGTTGTCTTGGGACTCCGTCCGCGTGGATTTAAATAAACTTAATTTGTAGCATATGTTTTTTAAAACTATGTTCTACATCTATGCCAAATTTCAGCAAGATCCATACAGCCGTTCAGGAGATACCTTCTATCAAACATTTACACATCCCATACATCGAAACAATTGGATTTGTCATATTAGTATGATTCATTAGGATTAGTTATGAAAGAAAAAAATACGAAAACACATGTCTGTTACTTTTTATAATTTGTAAACTTCAATCTCCGAGATGTAACTTCAAATATTCATATAACTTGTGTACGTGTAATACAAAAATACACAATTTCTTAACATTATCGCGTTTCCGAGACACACGGTGGGGTATAGTCACATGGATTATTCAAATAACGGCTTTCTCTTCCGCCTTACGTCAAATCATAAAGCGGATCTTCATAAATAAACAATGCAGTCATAAGGTACCTTACAACGCCAATCTCATACGAACATGATACAAAGTACGAATATCTCCCCGCAATCTATTGTATACCATTTTATACGCAGTTTTTTTGCGGCAGCCAAGCGTCAAATATTCTGACATTAGACGTCTACATCATACCAAGTTTGCTTGGCATTATTATTATCCTATAGCTCTGTGGTTAAATAAGTTAACTATTGCATAGCGGGTTCTGAATTCAATCTTTACTCAAAGATTAATACTTTTTTATTGCTTTTGTATCGAAAACTTTTCTTACATCCAAATTGTAATTTAATCTTATCTTACTAATATTATAAATGCGAACGTTTGGATGGATGAATGTTTGTTTAAAGGTATCCTTCAGAACAGCTTTATGGACCTTGCTGAAAGGCATGGACGTAGAACAGTCTGGAAAAACACATTGGCGACTAATTATTTTTTTTAATTCTTGCGAAAGGAGTCGGGTAAGGGAAAGGAGGCGAAAGAAGTAGTTAACCTTAAAACTATTTAAAAGGAATCGTTAAATTAATATTTAATGGCAAGAGATCCAAATATTTACTACAACATTTAAAATCAAAATATATCTCAGCATAGCAAATACATATTACGGAATTCGATTGCTTCGTATCAATACATCGAATTCCATAGACAAGGATTGCGCTGTAATTTTAGCTGCAGTTACAGTCGGGCTGTGCCTAACGTTCCAAGCATTGCCGTGGCTAAATTATGGTCAAGATGCAATAGACGCCCTGTTGCCCCTTGTATAACTTGCGGTTTGTGGCTACGTCATTCAAATGTCTAGTAAATCTAAACATTTTACTTTTTAAATTACTAAAATCAAATTTATCCTTGCGGAATGTAATATTGTGGTAAAAACTATTATAATAAAAGTAGTTAATGATGAATTAAAACAAATAGTTACGATTTATTTTGAAAAATGTGCAATTTTTTCTATCATATGACATAATAAAGGACCATATGATTTTATCTTTTAATTATAAAATACTAGTTGCCGCCCGTGACTCAGACCGTACCGAATGATAAAAAAAAAAACTAAATTAATAGCTTATGTATTCTTCCAGACAATGTTCTGCATCTGTGCCTTTCATCAAGTAACAAACATCCTTCATGCATGCATCCATCCATATGTATATTTGTAAGATTAATTTTCTTGAGATGAAAACAGCTTCTAAATGTTTTTGGTTTAAAACAAATATAAACACGAATTATGATTTCGTTTTATAATATGTACATATACAATGAATAATAACTAGGATTTATGTCTGTAACTGGTCATAGTGTTCACATAATGTAATTAATTCACAGACTGAACACATTACAGGGATTGTTTTGTACTAATTACGTTTGTATCATTTGCGTAATATGCCTCCATTGTCATAAATATTGCAAACCTTGATAAAATTAATCATTTAATACACGTACTGCGGAGTTTATTTTAACATGTTAATTAATATTAAGAGTAAATCTAATTGAAGTAATAAATTATACCTATGTTTAAAATATAGTTATAAAAAATTTCAGAAAAAAAGAAAGCCGACTTCATTAAAAACATTCGCAAACAAAAAAAACATTCCGAAATAAAAAAAACATTCTTAAACAAAATGCACTAAAACGTAACAAAATAATGTATGAACAAACCCCCCGAAAGCAATAAATTTTTTTCCGTCTTGAAATATGTCTACACTTTACAATTATTGTTATTTCGGAGTCGGTGACTGTCTGATGTTTTAGACCTATTTACGTTCAAGGCAGAACTAGAACGAAACCGACTCCAGGTTAAATTAAGGTATCTATCTTATTAAAATTATAAATGCGAATATTTAAATGGATGGATGGATGTTTTTTGAAGGTATTGAGATACGGAAGATATAGAACGGCTGAATAGATTGCACTGAAATTTGGCATAGATGTATAATATAGTCTTTAAGAACACACGGGATACTATTTTTTTAAAATCCGCGTGGTCGCGGGTGCGTGCCGGAGGCCTAATTTCTTCTTATAAGGAAAGTATGGGAAAGAGTTTGACAGAGGAGTAGTCGCATATACAGGGGAGATATTCTCTATATGTGCGTCGTGTAGGTAAGGCATATTTAATTGCTGATATCTATGTGTAGCGGTGGCTTCTCTATTTCGGTGAATTCAAAACATAGCTTTATTTAAATCCACGCGGACGGAGTCGCAGGCGACAACTAGTGCATTATAAAATATTGAAGTAATGCAATACATGAAGTTGAAAAATAACCATTTATTAAATTCAGGTAGATTTTCTCGTTTAATTATTAGAATTAGTTTACTTGTATCAAAATAAATGGTGGGCTATCAATTAAAATGCAGGGCGATAACTAATGCGCGAAGCGTTTGTAGGTAGTCGTGGTTGGTGATGTATGGTCGTGGAAAGTCGCTCCGCTGCCGACCCGTCATTAGCCGCGGCGCCGCGATGCGTGACTGTTTACGACCCGTGACTCCGCTCACCCCTTTCTCCCCTAAATACGGACACGTGTACGAATTAATACTGATTTTTCGCAGCAAATCCCATCGGTGCGCATTCAGAAAGCGCATTTCAACTCTGCCCAATGCACAGTTCTAATTTAATCGGAGAACTAAATTGGTAAACACCCTCGGTATTGTTAAGAAATGCGTCGTTAATATTTAACTTTGTTTTGATAGGAACGAAATGATTTAAATGAAATGAAGGCTATGAAAATTTTGAGAAAGATATTCTCATTTACTTACAACACAGACTAATGTTACGGTTTGCCTGTCTTGGATTGGAAAAGCTTGTGTTCCAATGTCCCATGCATAAGTTAAGGAAAGTGCGTAGATATAATATACCTATTCGTATTCGTATTCATCGATACCTATTATTAAGTTCAAGTTTTGGAGAACAATGAAAAAGTATCAACATTTTATGCATATTAATTCAGAATAAGTTACATTTTGGTTCTATTCAAGACACATTTCGAGTTACATGGTTGTTATGTCTGTTCATTTGGTTAATTTACGAGTAGGTGGATGACAGTGTTACCTTTTAACGTATTAGCGTTAAAATATTGTAAATAAACGTACAAGTATGATGTACATTTTCGTGTCATAATTTCTAATATTCGCGGTACGACGAAATTCACTTTGTCTGATATGAATATTGCTGCGGTGTTTCGGCAAGCTCGCATTCTTCATTACAACGAAGAGCATGGCTACACGTTTTAACGCGTTTTATAGCTAACAATACATGTATATATAAAATTTGCATACCTTCATTCGCACTCTTCCTCGACCATTACCTTTTCATTTGGTAAATAATTTAGAATCCCTTCAGGACAGGCCAAATATTAAAAGTGATGTGTCCCCAAGGTTTAATATTAGACTCCCCTCGCATTAAATTCGTCGCCGCGCAAAATTCCCAAATGCATACGACGGATATTTTTTGCACATGTTCATATTTTTACTTTTGTATTCGAATTGGACACAGAATGTCACTCTTGTTTGCTATAATTCAGATTTTATTCGCAGAATTTCAAATTCCCAAATGGCGGCGACGTTTCTATCCCGTTTGTATAGATCATTCCAATTGCTCATGGGAGATCGATGACGTTTAAATTTTATACATTTATAATAATTTATAGGAATAAAGGAACTTTTGTACAAACTCAAAGTTAGTATATCTCTCCATAATTAACATGTGTAATAATTTCAATTTTGCCCAGTCGTCGGTTTTCCCATCGTCATTTGCAAACCAAATGCACGCCGTGGCACACACATGTCCACCACTTACTTATTACATATCTCTTTTGTTGAAAATCTGATGTAAATCTTTGACTTTAAAGTATGTACCTTAAGACATTAATGATAGTGTTAGCACCGTTTCTGCTGCGCCCTAACAGATGGCGTTGTAGCGACGCATCGTTTGATTTACTTGCGATGTTTAGATACAATGTATGGCTACTGATATATCGGGGATCGTGAATGTTTGGGTGTTTATTGTTTGGTAGTTGTCCTGCGTTCTTTAGTTGTCATTGAGGTCGTTTGCGTTTTATAGTTTTCTTTCATGTCGTTGTGCGTTGGTTGATTCGTCCTTAATTTCGGACAAAGTTGCGGAGGAGACAAACAGGTAGAATATCTTCGTTTTCTTCTATTATTTGGTACTAGATGTCGCCCGCGACTCTGTCCGCACGGTATTAAAATAAAACTGAATTAGTAGTCTATGTGTTTATCTAGACTATGTTCTCCATCCATGACAAAATTAATCGAGATCCGTTAAGCTGTTCTGGAGACGCTTTCTAATAAACATCCATACATCCATTCAAACATACGCATAATTTTACTAGCTGTCGCCAACGACTCCTACCGCGCGCCATTTAAAAAAAAAAAATTAGTAGCCTATATGGTCTTCCAGGCTATATTCTATACGTATGCCAAATTTCATTGAGATCCATCGAGCCGTTCTTGAAAACATCCATTCATCCAAACATATATATAATATTATATATTACAAGTAAATAAATAAAGTAAAATATAACAAAAGCCCGCGTACCTTAAACAGGTGCAATACGCAACGCATCTATTCTTTGGGGAGAAAGTTATGCAGGGTGTTGCCATTTCAAATTTATATTACAGTTGTACGCTAAGCATACGCGGAAAGTTGAACAATAGAGCTCATTGTATATGCGTCAAATTCACAGAACAAAACTAATCTACAGCGCAGGCCAATAAAAATGTCCCATCTCCCGCCGCCGCGTTAAAAATAAATGAACACAAGGTGTAATCTCAGCCATTCTTATTATACATTTTTGCAACTTAAATATTTTACATTTTTCAACACTTAACTTCCCATCTCGCCATCCCAAGAGACCAACGACCCTCTATTTACATACAATAGGTGCGCATAAGACATCAAAATATAGTTAATTCTCTTTCTATATAAGAATAGATTCATTTGTTTATGCTAGTTGAGTTGTTTATTGTCTTAATAAAATTTAGAACCCAATTGAAAACGTTGACGAAATTCATCTCGAATGAAATACAATAAATTTCTCTAATAATAAACGTTGATTTATCAAAATTAAATCTCTTTGTAAGCGGAGTAATCAAATTTATCAGTCATACGAATCTTCAATTCATTGCAAAGGGTCTTAAAACGCCAGTCTGTTTTGTATTAATAAATTTAATGGAGATTTTTAATTTAATTTTGACAGACTCTATGTTTTATATTGATGTTTTTATGTTAAAAAGTGTAACGAGAGGAACAAAGTGTTGTCTTCAAGCGTTTACCTGTTCCTTTCGTATTCAAAGACGTGTAGTCGCTCGGGCGCCCCAACAAAGCGCGGAAAACGGACAAATATGTTCCGACATCCCCTGTCTTGGGATAAGAGAGGCATTGTTTGTTTTTCCTATTTTTCCTGAGCCCCATAAAACGTTTGCATTTTACATTTTTGGCGGTCATAAATAAAATCGGTCGTGTAAAATTGCATTTTAAGCGTTTCCAAATGTATACCTACAGTTACCTATGAAAGGGACGGCTTCTGGGCTTTTTATTGTGGAAGGAAATTAAAGTTCTCGAATAATGTTTGGGTCTGGACGAGATTATATTGCCGGGATACGGAAAGTTTGAAATTTATGGCGCTTCGTTATACGTTTTTATACGTAAATACTACCGAAACCGCGGGCGCTGTATGTTTTTGGTTGGTATTAAATTTAGTCGAGTTATAATTCGGCTATCCGCGAATGCAGTGATAATAAATTACGTAAATTAATTAGTATGTCGAGTGTCCGGCGCGGGGCGCAGGGTGCGGCCGCGGCGGAGACATGACCGAACTTGTAGCGGGGGTTCAAGTGAAATTAAATTACGAGATGACAAAATGAGTTACGCCCTTTCCTGTAGATTAACAAACAAAAACTGATGGCTGGAGGGTTATGGCTGTTAATGTTGTTAGCGGCAAATGACTCTATTCTTCGCGGACGCGTCGCCCGCGCGTTCACAATGCTACAATTTGAGCTACGCCATTGTTCTTGTTCGTTCGGATCGCGATTTAGTTTCGAGCTTTTATCGGCATCCATTTGAGCGGGAGTGGATGCGGCTTCTATATTGTTACCAACGTTATCACTTCATAGATTTTGATTTTAAAGTTTAAATATTCCTGTACGCTTGTCAAGCGTTGTTTTTCAAGTAGTATTATACATATTTATGCGTCCAAGACAATAAACAGTGTGCGAAGCTTATCAGCATAGTAGCTATTAATGATATTACGAGTTAGTTGACTAGCTGTCGGCCGAGACAACGTCCGCGCGGAATTTAAAAAAATCTTAATTAGTAGCCTATGTGTTCTTTCAGACTATGTTCTACATGTATGCTATATTTCTTCGAGAATTCATCCATCCATTAAAACATTTGCATTAATAATATTAGTAATGTCTAAACTTCGTTTTTTTAAGTGCAATTTGTAAAATTTTCCACTGGGATATGACTCTTTTAGTACTTTAACTTTAAAATATCATTTACTGTTTAAAAATAAATAAAACGAAACCATTAAAGTATTAAAATAAATGTACAATTTAAAACATTTCTGTTGCAATGAAAATAAAATGTTCACGCGTTTCGTGACCTCAGTCTGACCGCAACGTAACGTTCGGTTCGTACGCATTTTCCACGGTGCGCGATCGTGATCCAATTAATATTAAAAATCAGCCCAGCAGTCTGGAGTACGAAGGGTTTTATTGTTATGTAAATTTGTGCAAACTTCGTTGCCAGACGTGGGCATGACTAATTGTTAATTCGGGTAATGCGCTTACGAGAGTGGGACACCGCAGCCCATCCCGCGCCGATCTATGTAATAAAGGATTACTCGGCTGACCTCTCGTTGCAATCCCGCTTCCCGTTTACTTTCTAGTGATGGGAACTAAGCACACATGACGTAATCTCTTTAACCTTTTTCCCTGCCTTTTTAATGTTTAATCCTAATAAGATTTGTTCAGGGTGCTTTTAATTGAATTTTTATTTAAAATTATCGATAAATAAACCGTTGAAATCGAATAAATAGTTTAGTTTTCCTAGTTTTAAATTTGATATTCAAATAATTATCGCCATTCTCGCTGAGATATTGGTCACTACATATGTTATATCTTACTAATATTATAAATGCGAATGTTTAGATGGATGGAAAGATATTTGTTAGAAGGTATCTTCAAAACGGCTCTACGGATATCGATGAAATTTGTCATGGATGTAAAGCATATTCTGGAAGAACACATACTCGTAGGCTACTAAATAAGATTTTTTAAAATAATACGCGGACAGAGTTGCGGGTGAGAGCTAGTTTACATATAAGCAATAAAAGTTTAATACACCACTATCAAGTTTACTACTTCGTTACCCTGTGCCCGAGGTTTCGGCGTGTAATTATTTAATGGAGACGAAGTCCGTTGGCGGAGTCGCGCGCCGCCGTGAAATGAGATATTACACGGCCCACCGCCACATTCTGTACACCCGCCATTTGATGTGGTGCTCCCATTTCTTCCCTTTTATTAATAGATTTAATAAATAAAAAAAAAATTGAAAGGCACAAACGTCAAAGTTAGTATACGAATTTAGTCTTGACGGTGTGTATCCATATTTCGCGACGTTGTCACTCGCCTAAGATATAGGATGTAGTGGACGACCTAATTCTATGATTAAAAAAAAAGGCCTAAACAAACTAAGCGAATAAAAGGACTGTATTAAATAATGTCGATAGTGAGCTTTAATTCTATAATACTCTATTACTATTTTGTGTTCGTTTCATATTTTACATGTGCAAGTTTCCAAACTGAATTGCGATGCTAGGAGCGTGTAATCCATGTTGTTTCATATATTAATGTTGCATCTTGTGCGGATGAGCATTGTTAAACAAAACACGTTCTAGTTAGTTGCAGTTTAGTGCGAGGTATTTGACAAATCTGCAAAGTTTTCGACTAATCTGAGCCTTGCGAGAGACGAACAACTTGCAACTAGTAAAGCGCTAGTTTCTAACAATACGATAGTAATTGCTTAATTAGTATGTATCAATCTAATAGTATACGAACTAATTTGATATGTACATGTAAAACAAATATTTCTTTTTATTTATATCTTTCGGCCATAGCATTAAGTAAGAGTACATATTTAAATTAATAAAACAAGGTAATAGTATAAATTAAACGTGTTTAAGAACTTAGTTGTCTTTCTCATTAATTATGACATTAAAAGAAATATTTTTGCTATGTATAAAATTATAGATATAAAACATTAGCAATTTTTGACGCTAAAATGTCATAATGTTTTTGTACTTCGTACTTACGCTTAACTACATTGTGTATAAAATATATAACCCGCAATTTCATCACAAAAGCAATTTGTGTAGCAACATGTAGTGTGATATTAGCAATTCATACGAAACACCAAACAATAGTAATCAGACGTTTCGTTACTAAGGAAAAATCACAATTTGCCAACAGGCGAGGCGGTGCCAAGCACAGATTTCGTCGGCAATGTATCGTGAAATTAGTTTAGTGGCACTATATAATTACGCGCCCTCACTTTTTATAGTCCTCTCCCCTGGCCGGTCTCCCCTCGTCGGGGCAACACCCTCTAGCTCTGTTATGACGAAAATGTCAACTCGGTATGCGACTTGATAGATTGTAACTATTTTAAAACATCTCTTTTAGCAGTTTTTTGTGTCATTTTTTATTATAATGTTATGAGACTCGTGAGAAGTTTATTTTCTAGAGTTATTTAAAAATATTGTGCTTTTGGAAAATAAAAAAAATACTTTTTTGATACATAGACTTATCTGTTGGTTTTTGGTGAGACTTTGAAATGTATGATGAATTCAATTGAACACAAGTAGCGACGATCTGGAGATAAAGTATTAAGGTGTATAAAATAACATTTGTTGCTCGAATAAGTGCTTTATGGTTCAGTAATTGAGCATGTTTTCCTTTAATGGAATGTTTAAACCATCTTTCCAACAATCTATCGTGTAATAAATGTTATCATCATCAGCTCACCATACGTCCCCATCGAGAAGCTCGGAGCCTACTTTAAGTAAAGGGCCATAGTCAACCACGCTGGCCCAGTGCGGGTTGGTTACTTCACACATATCTTTGAATTTCTTTTCAGATATGTGCAGGTTGCATTACGATGTTTTCCTTCACCGTAAGAACTTCGGATAAATGTACATATGTAAATCGGAAATAGAAAACACAATGGTAAATGGCGGGATTCGAACCCTGCAGATTGCAAGTCAAGTGGTTGACCCTTGAGCCACCGACGCTGTATATTTACTTAAATTCATTGATACTGACATGTTTTCGAGATCACTTAAATCGTGTAAGTCTTGTTGTTTATGAAGAAGGATATTTAAATAAAAACTTCGGTATATGCAAGATACATTTCATAGATTTATTATAAAACCTTAACACTACAAATGTTTAACTTATATATTATAGTAACATATGGAATTTACAGAGCTATTCGATTAGTACAGACGATAAGTAAATTAGCTATAATTATTGCGCAAGATTATCCCCGAAGACGGGTAATCGTAAGTTTTATAACTACAATACTTAAGTACCGAATCTTAAGTTACATAATAAATGACAAAGCTCAGATATTCCTTACCAATTTTTTTTTTATATCTATTTCGAGTTTCATGTATGTACATCATGATATGAAATCTGTATTTTTTTATATAAAATTGTCAAGCAAAATTAAGAATCTGCAAGCACCTATATATTGCGGACTTTTGCCATGAATTGGTTTTTTTCTTATTTTTATTTTCTTGATAAATATTTAATTTACGAGGTCTGAATCAACGCAATACTGATTGCATTTTAATATATTGATTTCTAATTTGTGACGGATTTCGCAACGAACGCATATCTATATTAATGAAATATAAATTAAATTTAACAATAAGTAATTTAGTAACATTATACTACAAATTAAACTTTATATAAATAAAACAATGTTACTCATTAAAAAAGCTAAAAAAAGAACAATTGATTAAAAATTCACTATTTTTCACAATAAATCTATAGAAAAAATATTTCGTATAATAATGATTTCTCGAAAATGCAATTCGTTTATTATTAATCGTTATAAATATAAATGTTATAGTAATAAATACAAGCTCTTAAATAGTACATTAACTTATGATATGGAATCGAGCAAAATTTCGAATAGGTACTAAGTGAGGATGACATGTTATCGGTACTTAAAATCTAGAACATTAAGATCAAATCTTTGTACAAAAATATGCAGAAATATTTACTAGAACACTGTCTACAATTACTAATAATAATAACATTAAATTTTATTACAATAATTAACAGAGTATCATTGTTTGTGAGGACAGGTATTTAAAAGTTACACGAAATTTTATAGACATGTTTTTATTACAAGAAAAAAGTACCATCCACGCTGTCCTTACATACATTGTGACTCAGTGAGCAAGCTTTGCTGAGAGTAAATAATTATTGCTGATAAATTGATTATACATAAGCTATAGTGATTAAGGGTTTTACAATAAATAGGTTTTCTTGATTTTTAATATTAAAATTAATATATTTGAAAAATTTGGCGCTATAAGGATAAAGGATATGTTAGTTGTCTCTGATTCGTAGGTACTGGATTCTCTCTGAGATCATGGTAAATGTTTAAAATATTACACTATATACATAAACAAAGCTTCTAAGTTATTCATCATCAGCTCACTGTACGTCCCCACCGAGGGGCTCGGAGCCTACCCTATGTTAAGGGTGATTAGGTCATAGTCAACCACGCTGGCCAAGTGTGGGTTGGTTGACTTCACATATATCTTTGAATTTCTTCTCAGATATGTGCAGGTTGCATCACGATGTTTTCCTTCACCGTAAGAACGTCGGATAAATGTACATATGTAAATCAGAAATCGAAAAACACATTGGTACATGGCGGGATTCGAACCCAGGACCTGCAGATTGCAAGTCAGGTGCTTGACCCCTGAGCCACCGACGCTCTTTACACATTGGTACATGGCGGAATCAGGATTTTTGGCAATAAGTTATTGCTTATTGCCAAAAATCCTGATCAAGTTAATTTTGATAAACTGATATAAAAACGGCTAAACACCCACTTGCATTCGTCTGGTGGCGGTAACCAATACGACGTTAGCCGTTTTTATATCAGTTTATTATAATGTTCCACGAAAGTTTGAATAACTTAATTTTGATTGTGGTTATTATTATTTATTTATTAATTTCATTTATTTTTTTTTATTTAATGCATTCTATCAATGTTTTATATGTGGTTTAGAAAAAAACATATGACTTTATGATATTCCCTATATTCTTAATGCGTAGTTTTTACTTAAAAACTTTGTTTATATATTCATTAGTGTATATAAATTATTAAAATAGTTTTAAAGTACTCTTTTTACATCTTATTCAACTAATAGAAGCTATATTCAAAAGCAATAATGAAGCGATGGAAATATAAACTGCTTAGTTTATTTGCGTCAACTAATAATAACTACAAGGCAAGTTATAATGCAGGAAAGTGTGTGAAAATTTATGAATAAATGTTAAATTGATTTGTTTCACAGAAAATTAGACAGTTTTAAAAATATCCGGCGCAATCGCAATTGTATTTATAACAATAATTTAGTGTTTATTTTTTTTTGTTTTATCATTTCACATCGACTTAAAAATTAACATATCTAACCAAATTTGTTTATATATCACAGGCTTAACTTATATTCATTATAATTAAGGACGTGCATCCTATAAGTACTTACTTTAATAGGTAGATCGAAATCAGGGTTAACTATTTACACATATAGGGGAAAATAATGAGGCATACCCTCCCACAACCCTCGGAGATTTAGAATGGCGGCCACGCAGTGACGTCACAAGCGACACGTCACGCTTACGTATCTTATTCTCTCAGTACACAGGTACTCTGAGCTTTTAAAATGATCTGATATCAAATTTATAATATCCCTATTCATATAACATAGGACCATAACACACTACTGTATTGCATTACCTTTCCTATCACTAGAGATTTTATTCAAACAGAAATCTAGGAAGTTAACAATTCATTCATTATATAAAACTTACGAAATGTTGATTATCTGTTTTATAAAAATGGAAATATGTCTCTGCTTTTTGTTGTAAATAAAGCACTTATTATAGAATTTACAACACTTATTACGTCAGTAATTCACCAGTTACCTAAATCTCTACCTTATCCAAAGAACAAAGTTTAAACTGACCACTATAATCCATCTACTATAAGACGCTCAATTACAATTTCAATTGTCCATTTTTTCAACAAATCACCTTCTCATGAAGTCGATGCACATTTGGTTAGTTTATAAAGTCACTGAATGTAATATATTTTGAGTTTTAGCACTATTTAGCTTGAATAAAATCTTTGAATTGGTTAAATCACTTTATATTGGAGCGGATTGTTGACGGATTTTCTCACGAGAATATATTGAAGTATTTGAGGCCGGCGGATAGATAGGGAACAGGGATCGCTCCTGCATAGTAATTAACCGACTGGAACATGAGATAGGCGATGTTCAGGAGCTATCACACTATTTCGTTTGGATGCGTATTCTGATTCGAGTCATTCTGACGAGCGCATTGCTGAAACAAAAGAAATATGTTATTGACTTTGTTAATAATACACAATTATACAGTTTTAACAATATTCCTACAACTTTATAGTTTTGAATTAATAATTTACCTCTTGTTTTCTTTCCCATGTCTTCATAGCGGTTTTGTATTTTTCGAATTCATGACACCAATTCGAATAAATCTTTTGATATTCATTGCTCTTTTCTGGAGGTGAACATCTGAAAGAAATACGTAGGTTTAAAACGATGTAAGTAATGGAGTCGAATTAAATATTACAAATAAGTTGTTTTAGTTATTTTGTAATATAATTTTATTTACCGATGAGTGTCAACGGTGATGTTGTAGGAGCAGAGCAGAGATCCTCCGAGCCAACAGTCGTATCTACCTGCATCTCCCTCGTTCACAGATATGATAAGCAAGCCGTGCTCTGAAGTCTCTATGTATTTCTCTGGTTTGCTGTAATAAATAACAGGACATTACATTTTGTTGGTTAATTAGCCACATGTTCTTAAAAAAATGTTTTTATTTACGTAGTGATGCATACTTCGAAGGGATAAGACGATATAATCCGTCAGTTAGAAAGTTTGGGAAATTAATACATCTTTTGCACTATATTTCGTTTGATGTTACAGGTGTGTGAGCGTAAAACAACTGTTGTAATTGAAAAAAAAAAACACTTTCATGTATTTTCAAAAGAAGTACTGACAGTTTTAACTAATTTCACCCCTTTAAACAGAAAAACAGAGGACAGGCGTATGAAACTCGACAAACAAAGCCTTGAGTTCGCGTTGCCCCTTGCATTTTAATTATACAAGAGGAAGTGCGATAACAGTGGATTCGAAACACACTAATTAACTTCGTTGCACGCGTGTTCTTTTACCTTAAACGTTTTCCGAAATTTCTTTTTTGAAGCGCATTCGTTTTCTATTCGGCGTTTCGTTTCTCCGCTGGTAATAATATGGACTCATTCAATGTTTTGGAGGAAATTTAATGCTTTAAAAAGTTTCGTATAGGTGAGGGTTGAACTTCGAGCTTCATTATGGCCGGGTGGTTTTATGACACACGTGTAGAAATTATTTGGGCGTAATGTAGATTCGAAAGTACACACGAAATTTTTCGTGTTGATATTTAAATCGCTTTTGGTAAGCGCGTCAAGTCTGAAGTTTTTTTTGAAGCTTTTCATTATTCCACGTCAGGGATTAGTTTTACGAAATAAAACATACAAAACGACAAGTTTCAACACTCTTTTTTGAGATTAAATAGTAGTTAGTGTAAGTGCTTAAGTTGGTTAGGTAAACGAAAGCTTAAATACTTTAATTGCATAGCCGAGTAATTTTTCTTTTTGTTCTAACTATATTTTAAATATGAATGTAGAGTTAAGATAGAATTAAGCATATTGATATTTTTCAGCAAAAACTTAACGTAACATTAATTTTATCAAATAGGCAAATTATATACTAACATTCTCTACCACACTACTAAGCTATAAAGTTTTAATTATATCGAAAGAATAAAATCTCTGGTATAAAGAGATATATTTCACTGTGGAGCGGTGACATAAAATTTGATATGTAAAAGTATGAATGACAATTTTAGTTACTCACTTAAATGTAATAGGATGGCGTCCCTTGTCCTTAGAGTAGTGGTACCAAGTGATAGCGCGCGGCTGCAGGACCTCCGGCATCTTGACGAAGCTGCCGAGGTGCAGGCTCTGGCCCCACGTCGCTGATACGCTCTTACGGGATATCGAAGAGTCGCAAATGTCCGCCGTTTCGTTAGCAACGTCTTGTATCAATCTAGAGATAGGAGTGGAGTTAATATTATAAGAGAGAAGAAGAGAACATATTGTTACACGATATGTGCGTGGTGGGATAACGATAAATAGATTACTCGTTTGTACAAATGGTAAATTGTATCTTGATTAGCTTTAACTTATCTAGCTTGTTGTGTTTGAATGGAAGAATGAAAGATGACAAGACACTAATGAATACAAATAGCAAAGAAATGTCACCTTAACATGGAGAATTAAAGAGACGCATTACAAGTCAATTTATGAATTTCTCCGTTCAATATGTAACATTAGAATAATTTGCTGGTAGTGGGTATAGGATGTAGTACACTCACCCGGGCACATATTCGCGGCAGACGGCGGCGTCTCTGTCCCAGCCGCAGTACGGGTCGCGGGCGCAGCGCACGCACGCGTCATAGCGGCGCGCACATAGGGCCAAGCGTAGCTGCAACACGCGTCGGTCCGACGCAGCGTACAAAGAGCCGTGCGCGCGGGATAACGCCATCGCCTGCACAAAAAACCAGTCTTAATTAAATGCGAAATAACTGGCTGATAATCCTTTTCCAATGCGACTATGGCCACCCGCGATCCCCAAAATTTTGAGGAAATTAAGTCTTCACAATTGATTTTTGTCTACAACATTTTTAGCATATATAATTATATACTACTAATTTAATATATATATTTTTAACATTGTTAACTACAATTTATAGTTATGTGGTATATCAAACATCATAGCCTGGAATCTAATAACCGTATTATAAGTTAGTATCAGTAATGTTAAGTTACGGAAATCGTAAAGTAAGTAGTTAAAAGCGTCTCAAGTTAAATCCGTACAAAAGCTTTTCAGTAGCTCTTTCATGTGCCTAGTTATTAACTTATAATGTATTAATTATGAACAGCTATTTATACAGTGAATTAATTTTACCTACATACATGTCTCCGTACGGTGTTTGATCTTTGAATATCGTGTTTACAATGTACATATTACTAGCTATTGCCAGCGACTCCGTCCGCGCGGATTAAAAAAAACTTTATTAGTAGCCTAAATGTTTTTCCAGACGATGTTCTACATTTATGCCAATTTTCAGCAAGATTTTTATAGCCCTTCTGGAGATATTTTCAAACATCCATTCATCCATTCATCTAAACATTTGCATTTATAATATTAGTAAGAAAGTAAGAATATACAATATATTGTATACAATGTCCATAATTTCATAAGGCTTTTATAATGTTCTCTTTGAATATAATATGTTTATGTAAAATTGTTTCGGCAGTGAAAATTGTCAAATATCATTTTTTTCATAAATACCTGAATCGGTTCTCCGGGCGTCACGTCGAATATGTCCAATAACGCCGATTGATTGTCTCCATTGCGAGTCCATTGCACGATCTTATGAATCTTGCCCTCGTCTAAAACAAAAATAAAACAATTAGTTCACGAATATATGACGGAATACGACGTAGATGTATACTCATAACTTTCTTTTAAGACACATTAAGACATTATCAAAGATTTATCAATTAATTTACATATAACCCAGTGAACGCGAGAGAATACGATTTTTAATATTATAACAATTATCGTTTTAAGTTATTCAAACTTTCGTGAGACATTATACTAAACTGATATAAAAAAAATGAGCGATGGGCCGCGTCCGCGAAATAATACAAGTACCACTCATCCTGATGAAGGGCCCCCGATGGGCTCGAAACTAGTCGGTGTCGCCACCGGACGAATATACGTGAGTGTTTAGCCGTTTTTTTATATCAATTATCGTTTTGTTTTAATTTTGCGTTTGGATATTAATCATAATTATATTGAACATTTCTACAAAAGATTCAAGAAAAATAAACTATAAATAATTGCGTAAATTATTTTGCCTTTCCATTAACAAGGGTATATAGAGAGAAATGCCTAACAATACATTTATAGGTACGGGTATTCCCTTGATAAATGTGACCCCAAAGGGCACCGTCTCACCGCAAGAAGAAATTAAAATGGTTCGTTACGTTCGGGGATCAATTAGTGAGGTCTGCGAGGCCCGGCCGTGTTTATTGCGCTTTAGTTGTTTGCCATTTCTTATTTATATATGTACAACACAAC
This sequence comes from Papilio xuthus, assembly GCF_000836235.2. Taxonomy (NCBI): domain Eukaryota; kingdom Metazoa; phylum Arthropoda; class Insecta; order Lepidoptera; family Papilionidae; genus Papilio; species Papilio xuthus. Next base: position 3,506,285 of record NW_013531711.1, on the reverse strand, counting down.
ATACTAATGTATCTTAACATATATAACCAGTAAGACTAATTATAGTAAAGAGCGTCGGTGGCTCAGGGGTTTAAGCACTTGACTTGTAATCTGAAGGTCCTGGGTTCGAATCCCGCCATGTACCAATGGTAAAGGAAAACATCGTGATGCAACATGGGAAGAAATTCAAAGATGTGTGCGAAGTCAACCGACCCGCTCTTGGTCAACGTGGTTGACTATGGCCTAGTCACCCCTAACTTAGGAAAGCTCTGAGCCCCTCTGTGGGGACGTATAGTGAGCTAATGATATATAAGACTTATTATCAATAGGTATTATGTTTCGTTTTTTTTAAACATTCAAAATCATATCGTTATTAAAGTATTCTATGACGTTTTAGTGTCTAATATTATGGCGTCTATATTCATTGAATGAAAGCAAAGATTTAATTTTCCTATTAATTATTTAAAGTGAAGTAAATCTAATACTTTGTTGCGCGTAATCGATTCAGAATAAGTAATAAATGTATTGATAAAGTCGTGTCCCGTTTTCATAATTTCAAAACGTCCCAATTAGTTAAAACAACGTAATAATTCAGGAAATCAAAACGTTGTACATTTATAAATAGCTTGTCTAACAAAGTGATAAATTGTAAGGGCGCATCAAAGAGACAGCGTCAATTAATTTGAGTCCTCATCGGCGGAAAGTCACCTCGCAGATTGAGATATTGATCGCAACAACGACAAAATGTTTTCCGTTATATATTTTTAAACTACGAATTGTGTGTGAGTCAGTTTAATCATGTCGACTCTAAGGGTTAGTAAACACCTTTCCTAGTGATAGCTTTTTTGATATATTTTTAATATCTTTGATAGCCTTAAAAAATTTGAACGTTTATGAGCCCATATTCAGATAATATGTAACTACTATTTACTTTTAATTATACAAATATTATAGAAAAAAGTATCATTTTCACACTCCCGTTTCGCGATTATGACAAATATTATGAATGACATGTACACTAAGTTACAAGAAGTTAAGTACAAGTTAAGTTTAATTAAAATTACATATATAAAATAATGATTTTAAACAAAGTACACATTGGCAAGTTCGAAAAAAAATCCAATTTATTTCCCGGATTGCTTTGCAATCTAAACAGGTACTCGAATACTAAAATAAACTTCGCCAACTCATAAAGAAGGCGACCTGTGTTTTCGGAAACTTTTACCTTAACGAAATAAAAAAAAAGAAGAAAAAGATTTTCCACGGAATCTTCACAAACTGAAACCGTATTGGGCACGTAGCCACACCATTTAGAGCGAGAAAGCCTTCATTGTATGTCAGGTCAGGGCGACCCTCTGCAGTTTACTTACAAAGGCCGATCCACGAATTAAATTAATATTCAGGACACGAATCTTAATAGCTAATTGGATTAGAGGCATGTAGCGAAATTACCTAACCGGGTTACGTACAATAATATAAACGTACGTGTGACCGTAGCTATGCGTTCTGATCGGCCGCAACTAACAGCTGTGCCTTACTGTTCATTCTTCGTACATATGTTGATGGCGTCTACGAAAACAACCGTAAGTCAAAAAATGCGATTTTTGATTAGAGCTATTTTAGTAATTTTTTTTCTAAACATAAGACATACGTGATCGCGGACATCTGAATACGTCTAAATAACGAAACGTCGGTTTTTCACCGGTTGAGTTGGGAAATTCGTGCAACTGGTGTTGTTGTTGGTGGAGTCTACCATTTTTAAATGTCTTTGATTTTAAGGTCTTGTTTAGCAGAGTTGGAAACACAAAAAGTCACTTGGCAAAACGAGTTACAACCGTACTGATAGGACTAATAGATGCATTATGGATACGCTATTTACTTATAAATAAGTGAACAGCATCGAATAGTTAAATAAAGGTAAGTGCTCTTAATTCAAGTATGTCGCTATTTAGCATGAGTTTATGTAGTGAATGTAGGCACAGAAAGACGAGTGACGTCACAGCCTATTAGTTTTACCGATCGCGGCAAAGGTACAGATTGACGCAAACAAGCGCAAGTAATTATGTTCGCTGAATATCGTATGAAGTAACACACTCCGCCCATTAACTACGTCTCTATACTTACATGTTATTGCCTCTGAGCCTTTGACATGGAATGATGAAATTGCTTTTGCTTGAATTGTTCACTCGTCTTCGTTCAATGGCTTTATTCGATTAGGACTACGGTAGTGATTTAAATCGATTTATTAGTGAACATATTTCATTAAACTATTGAATACTATTTCCATGTTATCAATCACATACGTTAGATGAAACAAGAGTTTACTTTCAGTATGAAAAGTATATATTCTTACGGAGAAGGAAAACATCGAGATGCAACCTGCGCATATCTGAGAAGAAATTCAAAGATATGTGTGAAGTCAACTAACCCCCTGGGCCAGCGTGCTTGACTATGGCCTTATCACCCTTAACTCAGGGTAAGCTCCAAGCCCCTCGATGGGGACTACAGTGAGCTGATGATGAATGAGAAGTATGTATAATATTACTTTAATAAAGTTAAAGATTTGTAGTACTTATATACACATACATCGTATATTTGAAAACTTAAAGAAGAATCCCTTCTTCTTGAAAAAAAATTTTTGTGAGATATTTTATATAGTTGCTAGGGCAGTGGAAATTGAATTCGAGATGTGTAATTTCCTTGTCTAATGTATCAAAAATCAGATATTATTGAATAAACACCTGATACGATAATAGAATTTACAAGAGAAAGCATTTACGTAAAACATTGAGCGTATTTGCCAGCAACCAAAAGAGGGAGGCAGATGTTCCCGACACAAATCTGTTTACTAAGTCCCCGTAACATGATTTAAGCGTTAAGGTATCGTATAATGTGGATTGTAGATATAAATTACAAGCTCTTTACTCAGAGACCTAATGACAGTTATATTTTACTTACCTTACGGTTGAGTAAAATGGCTTGAAGAAAGTAAAACATTAGTATTGGAAAAGTTAACATTTTTTGTTTATTATTTGCTTTATATATTAAAGTTTTTAAATAAAAATTAAATATCTTAGTTACATGTTTAGTAGTACTGTGGTAATAGTGAATAATAAAATGAATGTTCAACCCCTCTTTTTAAATTCTCTTACTGGAGCCCATCGTAAAAATCTTTTACTGCTAAAACCGAAACATCCATTTAAGTCTTCAAATAAACTGAATCGTAAAAACTTGGCAAACGTACTACACTCTTTTCCTTAACATTTTTCGTCAAAACTCCTAAGTAAACTTAGATTTACATGCGTAATCGTGTGTCAACTGAAGACTCCCGGAGCGGGCGGGTACGTGTTAAGTGCTCTGTGATGTAGACCAATATTTAGCCTTCTTTGAGGGCCCTGGCCTCTACATGTTTTCCTATCGATTTGAGCTCGATCTATAAACGGATTCACAACATTATTACACAATATCCTTTGCAAGTACACGTTAAACATGTTTAATTATATTTTATAATAGAGGATGTATTTTTTTCTAAAACAGTTACAGGCTTTTCTTAATAGACGCCAAAGTTATATTAATATTAGGAGTAATTTTCTACTGTCGTAACACAAAATAGCTGTTGAAATTCACGCAATGACTTTAGTTGCCTATTTTAAATTATCTAGATTTCTTTTCGAGAGTAGAATTATAATAAAAAATATTGAATATTAAGTATCTCACAGGATTATTAATTCCTATTACTGGCTGGCAAAATAATTAAACAATTCCATATTAAGTTTGATGTGTCGGGTCCGCTCCCTCAGGAACATCTACAGTTACGAATCGCATAAGGAAATTCACCGGGAAAACGTCAAACGAGAAATCCTCGCACGGAAATGTCAAAGGGAGCCAAAATCATCTAGTCTTTGGAGACAAATTATCTGGTATACTGCAGCCATTTACAATGTCTGAATGTGATTCGTTATAACTTATAACAAGAAATAATGGAGACTAATATTTTCATATTCTTAATAATGATTACCTCGGAAAATAATTTGAACCGTCCTAATTTTTTGTGACTTCAAAAAGGAGGAGATTATTAATTTGTCCGTATTTTTATGTGTGATACAGCGTAACTCCGCCACTGGTGATTTAATTTTGAATCTTTCTTCAACTAATTTCTCTGCAATATTTTTGACTAGCAAATCTACGTTTCTATTAGGTACCAGAAATTCGAAATTTTATTAAATATTTTCTTTTATAAAACTAATTAATTAAACTACCAAAATAATACTATAAACTATATACTAAAACTAAACCAAACTAAAAATAAAACTAAATACACTCAGTCCTCTTTCCCTTCCCACCCTTTTTCTTATAAGGAAAGGATGGGAAGTGGAAGTGGACTTTCCTGATGAGAGGATGCATGGAAAGGATATTTTCTTTTATTACACCAAAAAGAAATAATATCTGAAAGCAATAAAGAGTTAGCATCGACATGCCTAAGTGAAAACTTTTTTGTGATCCCCGAACAATATAAGTTTTATTCCAGAAAGTATAAATTCCCAAACACAAAGTAGCTCTAACAACTTTATTGCTTTTCATAAAGAAGTCCCCGTTTAACGTATAGATTTGTCGACCTAATCGGTTTTAGAAACGTTTATCTGTATTCCTTTTCACAAAAAAGGCTTTTTATCTTTAGAAAAATCCATCAAGTAATAAAATGTATTTTAAGAAAAATATCTTGAAAAGCACGAAACCACATATTTCTTTGGACCTTTACTACACCGTTTTGGGTTTTTTTAGTATATGGTGGAGTTATAGTTTTCTTCTTCAACATAACTGTAGAAAAAATGTGGTTATTACTGTTTTTTTTTACGATACATATAAAATAAGAAACACGCAACAAGACGCTAGAACGCATACGCAATGAAATACCTCGTTAAATACCTAAATTAGAAAAGATAAATTTCGATATTGACAGCATGAACAAATTCGATTGGGACTTTTATCACGAATCGCAATATGTATTTTATGAGTGCCGTAAATCGAAGAGCTTGGCTTTTTAACGTTTGCCTACGAGTTCTCGTCCCAATTTTATGAGATTCGTCGTTAGAAATTTTATGCGACTATCATAGGACCGATCCGGGACCGGTTATCCGATTTATATTGTACAATTTGTTTCTAATCAATATGAATATTAAGGTGTATAAGTACTGATCTGTATTTGTCATTTTGAATAAAAAAAATAATGTTTAAGCATTAGATTAATTTTGTTATGCAATATAAAATTTAAAGGTTGAGATGTAAAAGCAACAATGTACCAACGTTTTAATTTTGATTATGTAATTTTGTTATAATTGTTAATATTAGTATGTAAACAACATAAGAAAGATATGTTTATCAATGACTTTAACATATCCTCAATATCATAAATATTTATTTGAAAAGAATCATTCAAACCATTTTTCTCAAAGTTCCTTTCAAATATAAATATCGGATAAAGGCATTTACACACCCACGATGAATTTTTAACAATCCCCAAATATAATATTTTAAAAATAAATTCCATAAAAATTGAATCAGTATCAAAAACTCTATAGAAAAATTTGCTTTACTTATTCCGGACACGTTCCATAGGTGTACTTTAAAGGAGGAATTGACGGTGGCCGACATTAGGGATGCCGCTGTGCTTCCGCCTCCCCTGAAACTTTCTCGACCGTGCACCTTTTGATATTCAATATACTGTGGCACCTTAGCAATCCTTTGATGAGATGTTTTATGCAAAAAACGTTGGTGCTGTTAGCGGGTGCGATAAGCGTTCGAAAGTGAACGCATTAGTATTCCCCTGCAAAAAAATCAATGTTTATTCACGTCGGACGCGATTTGAATGCTAATTAAGACGATTGCTAATTGCTTTGTTGCTCAGCAATAGCTGTCACTCAATGTCTGATGAAATTGAATTGATTCTGATTTAGTAACACTTCGTTCGATCCCTCTGTATAAATATACATATATTAGGACCTTTCAATGGAATTGAAGGTTTTAGGCTATGTAATTTATTCAATATCCTGGTTGTTAAGGGAATCTGTTATGACAAATCACATCGCAATGTCCAATGCTGTTTTTAGACAAGTAAATTTAAATGCCAACATAATTAACCAGATAAAAGCTTAATTATCAAGGGTACTAATTACTGCATCTTGTCTTCTTATCGAACAATACTTCAAGTAATATTACAAGCGCCGTAATCATTTCTTTCTGATATAATGTTCTATTTTATTATTTAATTAGAAATTTTTAATTTGTTGGTTTAAAATTTTTGAGTAAAAATTGGTTGAGTAATGTAGTATAATAGGCCCATTAACATTTCTAGAAGCCAAAATAATCATTAACTGATACACAAACAACAATAAGCTTTATACATTTACGAAGTAATCTGCAACACGAACATCCGTAGCGAAGTGAATAATAATCCTCAAAATAACTTAGCATGCATAAACCTTAGCGATCCGCTGCGAATACTCTTATAAGTATCGGAAACCCATTTGCTTAAGTGCATGAAGTCCAAGTTTCTCCATAAACATGAAATGCGGTCTAACAAAATGATATGTGATGTCGATTTAGTTGCCATGGTTGCAACTTCAGTTTACTGACTACTTATGCATTAAAGTCTCAATCAGCTTGGAGATTGGCTGTTGTACATATCGTATAGCAGCGGCCACATAAGGGAAGTAAATTTTTATAGTCTGGTGGCAACAGACGGGATTTTCTTTATTGTAAACAGCTAATCGTGCTAAAAAGGACTCCTAATCATGGTATATCTGGTCATATTATTCCTTTATTTATTTATTTATCATATACTTAATACAAAACATTTCATATATAAAATAAAAATAAAATTACAAAATCACCAGCTGCGGAATCTCATGACTCAAGCAATCTATCATATAATATTATAATCTGTCATATATTAGCTTTGTAGTTGATAACTAACCTTAGTTATTTCATATCTTATAGTAACATGTCTCAGCAAAGAGATACTGTGGATTGGACTCGTTTTGTTATAAGATTTGATGATTTAATCGATTTAAACATTTTTTTAAATTCAATAGATGAGTTGTTTAAATGTAACGGAAGACAGTAATTACAACTACTATTTATTTGGTTATTGTTAAGCGCTAAAATTATTTGTTAAAAAAATACGTTTTGTCTACCAAACACTGGGCAAAGTATATTGAATACCAATCATAGTAAAAGAATAACATTTTTAATACGAAATAAATATGAGACTTTAACGTTAAAGCTTCGTATAAAAGAGTTAAACTAATAATCTAAGCTTATTGGAGTTATTAAAACGAGCATAATTGAATTGCATTCGTCAAAGAGCGTACACGACTTTGGTTGCGATGAGGTCACCAAATGATATCAGTTGTCGGACTCCACCATTAAGCTGACTGTGAATTTTAAATCATTTTTAATAGAAGCTTTCAAAGCATTTGGCGTCAAAGCCCGTCCCGTCGGCTACAGCCTACGATTTAATTTCCCATATATTCCTTGTTTTATTCTTTATCCAAGCAAATGATAATTTAATATCCTTTCTTTCTAGACAGAAATGGAAATGAAAAATGTATGCAGTGAAGGAACTATTAAATTTCTTTAAATTTATCGAAATTGGAATTGAAACATTCAGACATAAATTATTATAGTATAAAGCCCCTATATATTTACTTTTATTTATGTTGATGACAAAACTAATTGAATAACTAAAAGTTCACTTAATTATGGATTTAATTTCTAGAGAGTATGTAAGTACTACATTTTTAAATAGGAAAGATCTTTGACATCATCGTCAGGCAGTTATTATCTATTTAATTTAAACTGACTACCCCATGAGCGCCTATTTTATAAAACAGACGCGAAGTAATTAAGTTTATAGTCTCTTGTTAACATGGTACTGTGTTTGAGAGATACGTTAACATTAATATTGTGTTTGTTTGTTAACAAAGGCGCCCTTGATACTAAAGAGTCTCGGCGTTGACGTCTAACTCGCGGAATTTAATTAACTTCGTTAACTTCTAAATACTCTTAACGTCTTTGATAGCTCGGTTCCCTTCCATTGACAAACGGAGTGAGCGCGTGTGTACATGAGCGATGTCAAACTTTTATCAAAGTCTGGGGAGCGCACAAAAGTTGTCTGGCAACAGTGATTTAGGCGTGATAAAACAAATGGAATGGAGGAAGACAGGACCCGCATTGCGGGTACATCATACGCTCGTTTCTCATTGTCTGCCGCCACCTCGAGCGCCGCTACAGGCTTCCGCTGGGACGGTGCCGTTTAATGCATATTATAACGCACTGAGCATTCCGAATGGCCCGGTCGAGGAAGCAATATTGCCGCCGACGCCAAACTACCAGAGAACTCTTTATTGAAAGAGTAAACTGTCCTTTTTCAACTCGCCTCGAGTGGTATTTCGCACAACTTATTTCACGTCCCAGTGTAAATAATAGCGAACTAAGAGTGCAACGTATTTTCGGGAATGCGGATTTCGCTCCTCTTTATGCTCTTTGCTGCGGTCTAAATGTATGTGACCGTTTACAAAGTGCGACTGTCGCTAAAATTAGCTAAATTTAAACATTTTATTGCTCGTTGAAGTTCTGTAATGAAACGTTCCTGTTGCTACAATGTGATAATGCTCGACGAAAGACTTTACGTCGCTATTGAAAACAGAGCCAAAGTTACATTATGCAGATTAACTTAGAGTAATTATCACGGTACGTGGCTAAAGCACATGAGGGAACGTCAAAGGTAACGCTTAAACAATTTAATATTCCGCACGAGCATTTCAAACGCCAACTCGAACCGGAGCTCTCCTTTCGTAAAAGTTGTTCAGTAAACGAACTCCCCCTTCGTTAGATATCTACGTGAGTTTAATCCATTCCGTACGGGTTCTTACGGGGTACGGAGTTGAGGGCGATTTCCGAGGGAAATTGGTGAAAATTGGAACAACATGGGCGAAAATTAGCACTCCGAGGCGTTGTTTAGTGCGGCGCGGTGCGATGCGGTGCGGCGGACCGAATTTATGCCGAGATAGAAATGTGACGTGAGGCAAGTGTGGTTGTACTCACGCGCTACCGGGCGCTGCGGTGTCCTGCCACATCCAAGTAATCACAATTATTTTTACGATGTGCATAAATGTATGCACATTACTTCGACGTAATCTATACGCGGAAGTTCTGAAGGAAATTTAATAGTTTTGGTTTGTGAGCGATTAAACTACGGCTGCCTAATCGTCTGGAAAGCAGTTATGGTAATTATCTTTGGACATGATATTCATAAATTCATAGAACCCTAATATTATTGAAGGAAAGGCGATAGCAGATTACTATAATATATTCTTGTGTTGTGAAGATAAACAAAAGCACTTTATAAAAAACTATGAAAAGAGTTTCGTTGGCCCATTAAAACTGGAAAATAGTTCGTCTGCTAGAAATACAGCGCGCGGCTTAAAAGCTTGAGTGCAAGCTTTTAAAAGTTAATAAATTGTGAGTTGACAAAAAGCGTTAAAAATTGTAAGTGTTTTGTTCGCTATTTGGATACAAACAACGAACGGTGTAATAGATTTTTCGTGTTTTAAACTCTAAATCCGATGTTTCGCAGTCGAATGTGCATAATCCCCAACCCTCCGGGCACTGCATTGGCATTCGGTATCCAGAGGGCCTTTCCACACGGCCGTCACCGCACGAGTTATGGGCATTGTGGCACTTTCACGCGCAATTTTTTAATCTCCTAGTGCGCTGGCATTTTTAATTCTTCGTTTTTTGTAACTTTGAAGTCCCACTACAGTGTTTGTCGTTGGTTATTGTTCGATATGATTTCAAACGTAACCTTTCTCGTAGGTATTGTGTGAAACAATATTAACTTTGTTTTTCGGGTTTTGAACATAAATTGTGAATCGTACAGATTTGTGTTTATTTTCTACGGTACATATATTATGTGACATAATTTATAACTTATTTCCCAACCTCTATCTATATGAGACTACACATATACGTATCTTATCAGATTTATAGCAGATTTAAAGTGGCTAACACATACCACTAATGCATCTCACAAAAGGGTGATATAGATACAGTATGTGTGTATAAATAGTGATAAACAGTGGCAGGTTGCGAGCTCATCGCATACATTACCGTCAGCTTTCACGATGCCCATGGGATTATGGGGAGAGTCTGTTCTATAGAGACTGACATAAATACTAATAAATATAGGCACTAGAACATAAATCTTTCTTTGTTTTATGTTCTATTCATTTTGAAATAGCAGTGATTATATAATATGATTTAAAATCTCTTGCGATCTTTTTTAAAATTTAACTAAAATACGCAAGTGCATGTACGCATTTTCGTCCTACTCTATGTGGAGTCAGTATAAACAGTGGGATAAAAATTATAATACGATTGGTATTTCCTAAGATTAACACGTCAAATTTCAAAATATCTCAATATTCAAAATTATTCAATACATGCAAGTACTTACTTGTGCCGGCGTAATACACGGTGTATTCGAGCTGGTGTCCCAGCATGTCAACCCTCACTTTGTCAACAACTAGTCTTGTGAAGAATAAGTCTCGCTTGTAGTAGATCGGCTTCTCATTCTCGTGTGACACTGCACTGTCCATTAGTGGATGTGATCTGACACAAAGAAACATGAGATATGAAAAAAGAAAAGGCCAATTTACATAGTTATCATACTAATGAACAACTTTTATTTTAATTTTAAATTGTATTAGGAATAATAATAGTAAAATTGCTACGAATTTCTTAAGAATTCTTTCGTCAGATGACAAGAAGAAAAAAATTCTTGAATGATATTATGAATAACATCGTTGCTACGAAATGTCTACGCCGCGCTACGCTTCGTAGCTTAAAAAAATTCGTATCGGTGCGAACAACAAAAATCATCCTTCGTTTAATTAAAACTCAAATATTCGCAAATGTAAAAAAAACTCATGTAACTATTTTCAGACATGGTGTTGCAGGTTAAGTGTTAAAATCTCAAACATTTCCACACGAGGATCGTGAAAAAGAGGGTGTAGAAAAAAATAATTGAACACTCTAGGGGCGAGAGCGTCGGATAATTAACAGGACGTGTCGCCAGATAAAAGTGCCTGTGGATTTCAATGCGCGGCGGCCCGGAGTCGCTGGAGACCGGGAGTGATGTTTAAACGACGATTGTCACTCTGTTTTCGCTCTACCCACTTGTGACGATATCACGACCAACGAATGATCCTATAGGATTTTGATGTCACTTAAGTGATTAAATTTATTATGTACAGATCACAGCTACAGTATTTATGAGTTTTTTTTTGTACTTGATGATAGAATTATAAAGGGTATTACAAGCGAAAATTTTCGTAGTAATATAAATGATTGAATTGGTGTACCATACTTCTACATTGGATCATGCTTGGATTTTTAAATTTATTTTTACGCTCTATCTTCAAACTCACCTGATAAAATTAAGTACTGTGTCGGGTAATGATGACGTATCATTGACACAAGTTCCAGGTCTCGGTTCCGGCACCCTGCTGCTGATGACAGGCAACCACGCAGAGCTGGATGTGGCCTGTTCTTTAAACTTCCCCTCGAAAGCTTTCTGGATGTCACCAATAGTGAATGTACATATCGCAGAGCCCATCAAGCCAGTGGATGCAGTTGTAAATACTCCATAAAAGCGGCTATCATCTCCAGGAACTTTGTAGATACTCTCTGTTTGACAAAGAGACATATTTAGTTGCCTGTTGTTATGAGCTAGACAACATGCCTGATGAATAGCTATGCCGTAGAAAACCGATACGATCTATATAAAGCGCTTTAAATGCAAATAATTTAAAGATCTATAAAAATTAAAATACGTGGAAATTTCTTGACAGATTCTTTGTACGTACGTAAAATATTTACACTTTGAACGAGAGAATTTGAAGTTTAAAATAGTTTTTTTTAATAAATTTGCTGTTTAATAATTTCTTACGAAAAATAAATTCCATTGAAAATATATAAATTCTGTTTATAATTATTCGTAGAACAGGCCGTTTCGTTTTTTGATGGAAAAAGATAATTTATAAATTACTTCTCTCTTGGGAATGACAAAAATTAAATTATAATATTCTTTTTTTGTAACGACCACGAAAATGTTTATAAAGATGACTGACTTAAATTTTTTACAATTCTACAGAGGTAACAAGTTAAATACAATTTGCATATTAAACGGCACCAAAAACTGAGCCGGAAAATTATCAAGTGCCGTCACGAAGTCTAATTTGTTCTTGCTTGTCCAAAGTTATGAGAGTTGAGTCAAATTGTCGTAATTGTGTGACACGAACTTTATATCTCGATGTCACCAAAAGTTGCCGCCACAATTCAACTAGTTTCAGCAATTATAATTGTCAATCTAAACGCTTGGTGAACATTGTCACGGCTTGTGGGGTTAATATTACATTTGCTTTTGAGTTCATAACACGTAGCGTATGAAGATTTAACTAGTTTGTAACTTACATATTAAGGTATCTTCCTTTGTTTTTATCTCCATTGATTATTCGATTATAGGTTAAAAGAAAAAAAGAATAACGGAACATAAACGGTAAAGGATTAAATTTTCAGAAACGCTACTTTTAAAGCATCACTTTTTAATTCATATACGATGGTCGATGATTAATAAATATAGGCTAATGACAATGAGCTATTCAAAATACGCGCATGTTCCCAACATCGTGAATCAGAAATGAGTATAGCGCTATCTACGAGTAATTTCAAGAATGCTATGCCCCTAGCTTATCGCTCCGCTAATATTAAACGAAAGCTGCCTTTTGCACATCGCGAAGAGCGAAAGAAATCAATTACGCAAATAAATTTTAATACGATGCAATAAAATTGTTTGTTGGGATTGACGACAGATCTTATTTGAGATGAGACCAAAATATAAATTACATGTGGAATTCAATTTATAAAGTAATGTATTATTTATTAAGTGTAAGTTGGAGAAGACAATTTTAAATAAAAAATTGTTAAATGCATTAAAGAAACTTAACAATTATTTTCTGCTAAGAAACTTGTACATAAAGTATCTCTATTTTTTTTAAACAGCGATTGTAACTGTGTTTTTGCAGTGTAAGCCCACGGTTACTTTGAGTAAATATATACTTACGTATCTCATTGAAGTAGAAAGGGAACTCTCCCGGTATGCTGCAATTCAACCTCGCCTTGAGATATGTCGCCCAGTTCTGGTTGAGTATGTTCTTGCCGCCAGTGTCACGCTTGCAGACGCGGGCGACTCGGGAATACACTGCTTTCCCGCAGTTAATGTATTCTACTGCAGTTTCACGGAAGAAGAATAACACGTACTCGCCAACGTCGAATGAACCAACGAAGTTCGGTTCTAGAAAAAAATATTTCAAATTAACCGTTAAATTAGTCGTCCAAAGGGACTAAAAAGTTTATACCTATTATGGCCAGTATTCACGAATATTTTTCTTATAATTATAAAAACCTTAACGGAAAAAGTTCTATTTGGATTTCTTAATAGTTGTAGCCTATTATGTATTAATGTTAAGACCACTTCTGTTTGATGTTTTTTAATGCTATAGCAAAAGATTTTGAATTGTGCCCCCTTTCCCACGTGGATAGTACAATATCAAATTGCTATTATTTTATGCGATGTGCAATAAATATTAGATGAAGCCGTGTACGTCACTTCATAGAGGGTATTTATAGCTCACATTAATACTTACTTATTTGTCGGTCACATAATGAACAAGCCACGTGTTTAGGATTACTGGCACACGGTCATAGCAATATCTTTGTTCATCACAATTCTCTTTCCAAACTATACTACTAGTTTTAATAAAATTGCAAGTCGTTTTAATATTAATAAGACCGGCCTTTAAATTATTGGAGTCATAAATTATTTAGCTCCATCATAATTAATTGGAGCGATAAATCGGGTTTATACGTTGATGAATATTCCACGCCCGAATGTTTATTGACTGATCCGATACTTATTTTGATAGATTCTCTGCATATTGGTTAATTGATATATTTATTTATTATCTCGAAAAAAGAAATTATATCGTTATTGATATCATCATCATCATCATCATCAGCTTACTGTACGTCCCCACCGAGGGGCTCGGAGCCTACACTAAGTTAAGGGTGATTAGGCCATAGTCGTTATTGATATACAGAGATACAATACCTACAATTAATCTAAATGGGATTAAAATTAAGTTTTTCTTTAAAAAATCTTCCCTTTTTATGAATAAATATCTGAGCGCTTCAACATGTAAATAAAATGATATTGACAAATATTTTATTATTATAGTTATCCGCGTTAATGGTCGAACTGCATTGCGTAAACTGTAATTAAATAATAATTTAACATATTGTTAATCATTTAACATATTGTTAATCATTTAACAATACTATATAAATTGTGTCATTACAAATCCGAATGCAATAAACATGATGTCGATAAAGATTATTAAATTAATGAAACGTAATTTTCAAATATACCTTGTACACAGTCAAAATAAACAAAGTAATAGACAAATAATTGTAAATTTGCATAATATTTTTAATAAATAAATTAAGACAATAAATGTTTAAAATGAATAAGAATATTATTTAATAACTGTATTCAATATTAACTTAACTTAACTTTATGAATATTTTATTTACTAAATGCGAATGTTTGGATGGATGGACGGATGGATGTTTGTTAGAAGGAATCTCTAAGTAGGTATGGAAGAAGACATAGGCTACTAATTATTTGTTTTTTATACTTTTATTCCAGTCAAAAGTTTGACTAAATCTTGGTTAAAGATTGAGAACATAATAGCTCGTTAGAGTGAGTTCAGTTTAATTTCCTTGTTTAGTCGCAAACAGACGAATTCCAAATTCTAAATCGTGTCAGAGCGGATAATTGTAACAATAGTCATAATGATTAGCGCGTCCCGGGCGCTCGTGGTCGCTGATTGCTGATTAGTGACGTACCAATTTTCAATGATTCCATTGATTTGTGAATTCATCGGGCATCCTGAACTGAACAATTAGCGAACGATTCACGACTACAAAGTGATTTGTTACCAGAATGGTACACAAATACATAAATATCGATTTATAAACATTATTGATAATGGATAAATTTAATTATTAACATAAAGTCTAGAGTACAAAGTGTAGGTTATGTACAAATTAATAATTACCGTACGACGATAAAACGATAAAATCTATTATGAAATAAATTGAGACATAAGACAAAATAATCAGTAACGTTATGTTATATATATGTACAGTATACAGTATACTTACTGTCCAACCATTTGGAGTCATATTTCAGTGTTCGCTTATAGGAGAACTCTCGTCGTCCAGTTGTCAAATTGTGTAGATCTGTTCTGAAGATGACAGTATCCGCTTTGGTGAACTCAGCGTTGGTGCCGGAGTAGAGCGCTGGCAAGGAACCGGGGTTGCCTCTCTCCACCCACAGCGCGGTCGAGTTATCCGCCGGGTCGTAGGGACATTTAGCAATGCCCATGCCGATACCCGGCACGTACTCGTGTCGCGGCAGGTGTGTCAAGTTCGACTGCAACAATACAACGTTTGTTTTTATAGCTTTCCATTCGATACATTCCGCCTCTGTTGTTAACTATAAACGCTTCTTTTAACGATCGCCCAGGTATCCATTTGCATGGAATTGGATCGGACCCCCACTTATACTGCTCCCTTCCTCCCCTACTCTTTGCAGCCGTCGTTAAAAGTTAAATATTAAAAAATTTACGCTCGACCACTTCAATTTTATGCGCTATTAATCAAAACGCATCTAAAAAAAACATCACTTAACGTGTAGATTTATGCGCCTCAGTTTCAGACTGTCCGCTACACGTTTCCTGCGATTTATAGAGCGGGACTTATTATTTTCGAGGCGTTGGAGTATTTTCACCGCGGCGCGGACGCTACCGAGAGGCGGTCTATTAGTATAATGCGATGGGTGGCGGTAAGGTTTTCGAAATTATCATAAAATTACTAAATGTAGCATAAACGTGGGGCGGGCAGCGGGAGCTCGGCGTCGTGGATTGAGACTTTATGTAAATTTTAACGACGCTGCGACCATCGGCGCCACCTGTGACCCTCCCGCCGCGCCCGCGCCCCGCGTACTCCCCGACGTCCTCGCCCGCGGCACCTGTCGAAAACCTATGTCGTTTTTATTTCAATAAGCCGAGGATTAAATTAGGCATGAGGACGTGCGCCGGCCGCCTCGGGCACGTGTAAGGAGACCTTTCTTCATACTTTCTTTAAAATTCACATTAGGCCTGGGGTGGTCGTTGTATCGTTTGTCACGGTACAATATTTTAACAATGTTTTTCTGGAATATTAAAAGAGGTTGACAATTTAAATAATTCAGGTTAGACGTTTTACTTTTAAAGTTATGTAAAAGTTGTAAGTTTTGCGTGGCTTCTAAAACTATATCTTGCATACTAAATAAATAAAATAAAATCAATCAATTCCTACGGCAAATATGTACTTGTATATAATACCAAAGATTTTCCGCGCGAGAAGCATAAAAGTTCGTGTTGTTCGCGCTAAAAGTATTGTTAAAATAATTTACGAGAACTTTACAGAGAGTTTTGTGGAGCGCAGTTCATTCTCATTTCCTGGGGAACATTATTCCGTTAGCGCGGCCGCGGCGGCTCCTAAGTCCAGGATAAACAAGCAAATGGATCGGACGGAAGAGCTCCCGGCCTTTCCCTCTCAGAATAAGAAAGTTTGCTCGGCGGACCCTTCATTAGGCACTTGCTATTGTTTGTTTATAAAATTAGCATCAGCGATGCTTTTCACAGTCGGTCCAGTGACGGAGCAATGATTGAGCATTGAGTAAAACTTCCAGTACGGGATTTAAGTCTTTGTTCGTTTTAAATTTCAAATTTTTTCTCGTCCTTTCGTATTATGTTTTGGATTATTTTGTGAAAGTTATAAAAAAGAACGTGAACGTTTGAGATATTTTGGCCGACGTTCAAGGAAATGTTATTATGTTCAAATTTTGATTATAGCAATATTTCTACGTACTTCAGGTTTTTTTTTAATTTGCCATAGGCATTCTTTTCTCGATAGTTTTTTAGTGATGTGTTTCTGAATGTTGGAAAATTCTAAACTAAACAAAAAACAAACTATCATAATAGAAAATAGCATATTTTAGATCCAAACGTTAAAGCAACTTGAAAAGTATACGACGATCGCGAGTGAACCAAAAAAGAATTTCATAATAGCGGTAGTTGAATGGAAAATATAAACAGAACTGAAAAGTATGCAAACGACGGAAAACTGTGGCCGCAAATTCGCATCATGAAATTTAAAATGCACATGTAAACGGGACTTTTTAAACTTCCAATGTAGTAATATAAAATAAAACAGTGTCGATAGTTGGCACCTGAAGATAGGAACGAGTACGTACAGCATGACACACGGCAATGGCTTCCCAATACATTTTGAATACATTTTCGAGTGGGGCGAAACTTCTGAGACACTGTAATGTACGTCTTGAAATTCCATTTTACTGGAAGATTGTGACAGAATATGAAACGAGAAGTCAGTACAGATGTAGTGCTTTACAAATATAAATGGAATTTCTTTTACATGTGTGTGATTGCAATTGATTTGTCTCCACAACGACTGAATGTAGATTTAAATTTACCATTTTGGTACAGTAATCCAAATGTTAACATAATATATATGTGCTATAACTAGTGGAATAAAAAAATAATACGTTTATGGCGTAAGAATATAATTTAATAGAACGTTGCCAGTATCTTCGGGACCTTGCCTAAAGGGACTCCTTTTAATAACATATTTTAGTGTATTATTCGTTTTTTTTAATACTTTATTTTATATCATAGATTTAAGACTATTTGTAATTATAGAAATAAGGATGTATATTTTAAATTGCTTATAAATGATTTTATAGATAATTTAATCTGTCTGTCTTTTTCACTTTAATTTGTCGCCTTATACTCGAGAAGTAAAAAGTTGTTTACCCAATTATTCGACTAGAGCATTCCAAATTTTTCGCACCACAAATTTTAAATTTTGATAAGCTAGTCCCGATTTATTATAATTGTATATATTAAAACATGCTTTGAGGTTGTTCACAGATTAAATTTTAAATAGACAATTATGAGGTGTGTCAAAGAGTTGTTAACAGATGTCACTACTAG
Source organism: Papilio xuthus (assembly GCF_000836235.2). Classification (NCBI taxonomy): domain Eukaryota; kingdom Metazoa; phylum Arthropoda; class Insecta; order Lepidoptera; family Papilionidae; genus Papilio; species Papilio xuthus. The sequence continues at coordinate 3,488,064 of NW_013531711.1, read as the reverse complement.
TATATTAAAGAACATTATTTTGATACTAACTTTAACAGTATATACTAATATTATAAAGAAGAAAGACTTGATTGTTTGCGTTGAATAAGCTCCAAAACTACTGAACCGATTTGAAAAAAACTTTTATTGTCGGGAAGCTACACTATCCGTGGGTAACATAGACAACATTTATTTATAACAACATGCGAGCAACAGCTAGTATTTAATATTTAGAACTATCAAAGGCACATGTGATTGCGATGTCGTAATTATATTAAAGTTATATTATTACGCCGCTCTTTGAATATCGAGCGGGAATAAGTTTTGAACGCACAAAGGATTGTCGAATTTGCGAGATTGCGCCGCGGGAGAAGTTTGGCAGCGATGTCACTATCAGCTAATGACTGCTCGCTCATCTGAATTTACTGTAACATCCTAAATTATGCTATGCATACATAAATATCTTACTAGACTCTCTGGTTAAGATTCTAATATAAATTGCTTTCAATATTAATAATTTATTTACTAGATCTCGCCCGCGACTCCGTCCGCACGGAATTAAAATAATAATAATAAAAAGCAGCCTATGTTTTCTGCCAGACTTTGTTCTACATCTATTCAGCGAGATCGATACAGTCGTTTTGGAGATATTTTCAAACAAGCATCCATCTATCCATCCATCAAAACATCCGCATAATATTAGTACGATAAGATTAAATTAACTCACAACCATCTTGATTTTTAGTAATACAGTTTTGATTGAGTAATGTCCAATTTTATGTAATAAATAAATTGTTAAGTCCTTTGTCATAGGTACAGTCGTGACAATTGCAAAACAAATGTTAGTAACACAAAGCGTAGACAATATTGGCTCCTAATTCCGAATGGGGTAGATAAAGCACCTGTGTACTGGCAGCGGTGCCGCGTGAAATATTACGTCGTTTTAGGCGGCCGTAAACACTGCGACCCGACTACGACACAACCTCTCATTGTACACATGTTAATCAATATACCAGATCCACAGTAGTAACGTAACAATCTTACTTATATTATAAATGCGAATGTTCGGATGGATGTTTGTTAGAATGTATCTCTTGAACGGCTGCATGGATCTCCTTGAAATTTGGAATACATGTAGAACATAGGCTGAAAGAACACATCTACTAATTAAGTTTTTTTTTTAATTTTGCGCGGACTGAAAAAATACAATTAAGTCGAGTGCTATACAAGTACTCGAATGAATACGAAACTTATCGTCACATTTTTAAAAAGCGATCAAACTTTTTAAAAATGCTTCAGTTCACAATTAGACATTTTAATGTTTCATATTTTTTAAGTGGCCACGCCATTTCGGCCAGTCCATTCACCTTGGAACTAAAAATAGTTGTCTATTTTTATACGATTTCAATTTAATTTTCGAACATGGGTAACGAATCCGTTAACTAATTGGCTTTTTTTTTTCCTTATTGAATAGTTAATCCAAAGAGTTTTCATTCCTTTAAGTTTATTTAAAGTAAAGTGAAACATGAAATAAGAGTAAGCGTAGTACCTGTATCACTTAGAGTCAGACTTAGGATCGCCTAGAGGGGCATTATACTCGTGTGTTTTAATTAAGTATTAAGGAAATACTTCGTTAACCTTAAGACTGGTTTAAGCTTCTCTAACTTCGCTTGAGAAGTGCACCGTCTTAGTTTTAATATATTTTATTAAATAAAATTAAAACGAGAGCTTTTTTAAAATGAAATGAGTATTAAAAAAATATGAGAAAATTACAAGTGTTTAATTCTTAGTACGTAAGATATAGTTTCTATTAAGTTTAACGAGGGGCATAAAGTCTCACACAAAAATGGTTATATAGCATCGGCGTGTTGCCTGAATGCGGTACTGCATGGCTTATAAAGTGATTTTGCAGAGTGCACTCAACTGCGCCGTTTGCGTCGACGTCCCCATAATTACGATAATGACGTCAACATTCTTGTAAGACACCCCACACACCGGCCTTGCTTGCTTTCATACCGTAAGAGTCGTAACATACGTTCATATTAAAAAGTTAACTTCAATTAAGTGTTCACGTCGGTGCTTAACTCAGTAATAAATAATTAAAAATATGAGAGAAAATATTTACTTACTTAAATCATTATATGCATTTTAAAATTAATTTAATAATATTTTAACGAGGTAAAATCACATAACGCACAGTAAAGGTACGCTTCCCTTGGCCCACGTCGGACGTACCGCACGCACGGCCCGCAACGGATTTTAGTTTGCTTTGAATGATTTTTACATGGCGCTGCGTCCATTATCCGCCCCGCCCGCATCAAAAGACAGCATTTATCAACACAACAAGTTACCCGTTGCGGACCGTGTGTTCGATGCGTCCGGCGTGGGTTAATGGACGCGTACCTTAACAGTTACGCATTGTTTTTTCAGTTCAGTTCAATGAGTGAATATATTTTCTGGATAAAAATCAAAATATGTAAGACGTATAAATAGACCAATTTGTGAAGTGATCAAAATGTAAGAGAGTCTAGTTCTCTTACATTCGTTTTTTTAACTATTTGCAAAAAATAATAAGCTTCCACCGGCATATATTTTATTGTTTCAGCTCATTTGATTGTTGTGACGAGGTACGGATTGAACGTATTCAATTTAAATGGGAACAATCAATAAGCGGGGCTTATCGCGTTTTATTCGAACAAGATAAATGCAATGTGTTTTAAATCTGCTTGCCATACAAATCGTTCTATTGTTATTGTATCTCGTAATCGGTAACAAACGGATGATGCCTCTGTTTACTTTGAATATTAAATCAAATCATTTTTGATTGCCAATATTTATTTACCGATTTAGATATTTTTTGCAGATGTTCGAAAGGTTTTATTTTTAAATACGAATTTAGTATAAATTTTAAATGCTTAGTATACAGTATGCTTATTATGCGGGTGGCACAAGACCAATCATCGTGACGATCTTTGGGGGAGGCCTATGCCCAGCAGTGGGCGTCTCATGGCTGAGAAGAAGATACAGTATGTATTCCTTAATATTTATGATTTTTATGATAAACAAACTTAAGTGTCTACAACATTTCAGGTTGGTTTAAAATGTTATAGAAAACAATCCATGTGGCATATCGTTTTTGAAAGTTTGGCATGTCACAAGCCTTTTGTTTTCAAACATATCTGTTTTTAAACTCTTCGGTCATTTATTAGTTTTTATCTGACAACCGATATGTTATTGTAAACGAATCCTTGCAGCCACAGCTGTGTTAAGAAGAAACAATAGAAGTCAAATGATGGGGGCCAATTGGTACAATCGTTTGTCTTCAATGTTCGTCCAATAGCTGCGCCCCATTTGTATCGGAGCTGTTATAAATTGGCGGTTGCAACAAATATGAATTGTCGGCTCGATTTTCTATCAGCTCGTTGCGTCCACAGTGAGTGTGATTCGCCCTATCGATTCTGTACATGTGATTTCACTCAATTTTTGAAACTGACGTGCCCTAACCCTCGGTAGGGAGTGAACGCATTACTCAAACCACAGATTATATTTAAGAGTTTTGAATTTTATGTGTCAGTAAAAACTATCTTCACAATTTCGTTTAAAGTGAAATAGGCTGGGCTACGTAAAGGAAATGGATCTTTTCAATTTTTTTTTTATTCTAAGTTTACGGTCTAGGTTTATGCTACGGTGTCATAATCAAAAATATATGTAAAACCTAATATTTGTAAGCAAAAACAAGTGCATTTTAAATAATAAGCATTTCTATATAGTATCGCAATGTTCTTTATAAGTATCGTTTCATATATAAAAATCCACAGAGTAATTTAAGTAACAATAACAGCGAACCCTTTCCGTCGTATAAAATCTTCCACTATCTCTGTTTTAACAGGCTGCTCTGTGTAAAACACTGTCCTGCCAGTATCAACACTATTGAATGGCCCTTTCGCCGCAAACGTAATATACTTCCAAATTGAAACTATCATACGTTGCTACGACGTAGATTTAAAACGAGGGATTTGATCAATAATTTGTATTCAATTTCGCTAACATGGCTGAATGAATGTTATTGGGACACATGATAAAAATATATTAAAAAAAAAACAAAAACAGAATTAATATTTTAAGTTGTATCAATGCAAGCCCAATTCCTTTCTTATAACATTTAAATGGTAAAAAGGGAATAGTGATGTGCCAGTAGGATTATACGTGTGAGTTTAATATTTTATTATAATAGTGAATTTATTAAATAGTCACTCTAAATCATTATCTAAAGTACGATAAAAACGTGTGAAGGGTCAAAGCGGCGCGATACATCATAAAGTTATATGAAAGTCGAGTGCAGGGCCGGTGAGAGGTGAACAGGGCGCGGCAAATTTATTGCGGTCTGCTTTCGATACCTATTGTTAAAGAGGTTTTATGACTTTGAAAAAATAATTTCATAAAAATAACTCAACTTATCGCCGGAGCACACTCCATTGCGTCTGCAGTGGTCAGGGGAACGATATATGAGTATGTAAGGAGAAATGAATATTGAATTTTTTAAATTTGAATTTACTGTTGCGGAATACGTTTACTGTAAAATTGTCACTGGGTATGAGAGCTTTAACGGAGTCGTTCGGTTAGAAATTTCTTTTGCGTTGAGGAAAAATCTGTTCTCGTCTTACGACGTCATTTGAAATCAGAAGCCGTGAAATTTGTCGCGGCTGACGGCAAGGCGCGCTTCGTACGCGGTAATGCATCCGCATGCGAAATAGATGGATGCTAAATTCTAGTCGTAAAAAAGTTAATCAAAGAGACATCTTTTTTATTCATTGAAACAGACCAGATGTTCGTCGTAAAGGATCTGTTGCATCGTTGGCTTCTTGCCAAATGTATTGCTAGTGGCATGACAAGTGAATATAAATAAATGAAAATCGCAAATTTTTTTTTTTATGTAACATACATGGTCTAAATTTTATAAAACATTATGATGACCCCATTTATTATTACTATCATTATTTTTTATATTATGATTACTATCATTTCCCTGTCTCACCTCCACTGTACCTATTATATTCCTGTTGTGCTTACCCTGTGGTCATATCTAGATATACCTATAGTGCTGACCACTAAAATAGGTAGAAAAATTAATCATTCTTTGTTTCAGTCGCTGGTCATCTCTTCATAAGACGGAAGCCTAATTTTAGTCCTCTTTCCCTTCCCACTTTTATAAGAAATAGATGTGAAGGGAAAGGGGATTTGACGGATGACGGACGCAAAGGAAGGAGAAATATTCACTTTCATTAAAGGTAGACAACACATCAGCTATTTCTGATGTCTATGGGCAGCGGTTGTTTAACCATTTCGGCGAATTCAAATTGCCATTAAAAATACTTGTATTAAAATGTAACAATTAAATAATACTTACGTATAAGACCCAGTCTTTGGGGCTGTGGGCGTTGGTGCCGCACACGTAGAGCCGCGAGCCGTCGCCCATCGGCTGAATCACGCGCACGTGGTTACGGCAATCGAAGTGCTGTGGAAATTATTTTTATTAACATATTGTTAAACAATGTAGAAATACATAAAAATTGTATATAAAAATGTATGTGGAAAAAATATTATTTACATCTATTCAGGGTCATAGACAACAAAGTTAAATTGAGCGCTAATAAATAAGCTTTATTGAATCGAAAAAACAATCTGCAAGGTAATAATGCAAAAGATAATATTTGTTTTTAATCGGTACAAATTGTTCCAAAAAGGTCTTTCATAAATATTTTAAAACAAAACAATACGTGCGTGTAAAATGTTAATGTACACTTAATACTTATTGTGAAATAAACGAACGGGCAATGAAGAAATCGAATGTGCAATGGCTCGCTCGCGCAAATTTTATTGGCATATGTTAAAGAGGGAAAGAGAGGGAAAATGTTGAGTGTGTACGTGTCCACAGGCTGTGATTATGCAAATTTGCGTCCAACATAAATATTGAACGGGACATTAATATTCCGAACGACAGGAATACGCGATGTCCGTTTTAGTGAATAAAGCTTTCGCCAAAATGAAAGGCCTCAACTTTGTATCAGTTCATTAGCGTTGCATCTTTCACAAATATGTCTGAATTGGTTTTCGACGGCAACTTTACGCACGTGTGAACATAATTGTGCAATTAAAAGTTCGATAGTTCGATGAAATGGTAATGACTTTTCCATTGTTTGAGGTTGGTTATTGGACGTCTGGCGAATTTTCGGGATTGTCTGAGATTTTGGCTTTGAAATTTACTACTTAATTCCTCTGTTGTCTATAACGAGAACATATATCAACATATACAACAGATGAAATGTTAGCTCGATTCAAAGAACATTAAGAGCCTAACCATAAAAAAAACACTATAAACTAACGACGGTCAAAGGGTTAAGACAGGTGTTTAACTAAAGAATGTCTGTAATTATTGTAATGCAGTGAGAGTTTTAGTCGTGTATATAAACTTTTTCCATTCGAAGATGTTATATATATCAATTATTATATATAATATAGTTCTGTTATATGAATTTTGAGAATCGTAGCTACTATGACATTGTGAGATACGAAATAGAAGGTACAAAAGGACATTGTAAGCGATATTTTCAAAGTCCCGGGCGGAATATATACTGTGTTTACAGATTGGCGCTCGGCGGCTGCGGTCGGCCGGTAGATTGAAACTAATTTTCTCTCCGTCACGACGAAAGCCGGCGCACCGCCATTGTACTGATACTCTGTCAGATTTTGAAATGGACAAAATATACAACGAGGAAAGAAAACCGCTTTGTCGAGTATGTTGTTAAATGGAAACGGGTACGTTAAATTGAATCAATTTTGAGGTTGGATTTTTATGAATCGTTTTTAATTGTAGTTGTTTAAATTCAATTATATAAATATGTTTAAACTATCTTCACTTGTTTTATTACAATTTGTGTTATGTTTCATTTTGTGGGATAACTAACTGTCGCCCTCGACATTGTCCGAGCGAAATTAAAAATAAGTTAATGAGTGTGTTTTTTGAGACTGTGTTCTACATCGCTGCCAAATTTCATCAAAATCCACAGAGCTATTCCGGAGAGACCTTCAAACAAACATCCATATTAACATTCGCATTTATAATATTAGTAAGATAATGTTTGGCAAATTTTAACGTAAAATAATTTATAAGTAATACAGTTGGGAAAATGAAACAATTTCCATTAAGTCTATACGGGTAAAGTATGATTACAAGAAAAAGGTTCTTTGTTTCTTTATAAAAAGTTCTGACACAGTTTCTTTGATTCGAGCTCGCAGCGGTAACTTTGCGAGAGATTGTTCTAAAGTAATTAACGGATTAATATACTCGGAACGTTCGGCGATCGCGTAGACGTGAACTGTTTTGTTCAGAAACAATCAGAATTAAACAGAAGAACAATCAAGCTCACGTCTAAGTTTCTTTTAACGGCACTTAGCCGAGAGCGCTCGCATAACTTCACTTGGAACTAATGCTTTCGATTGGTCCATTTCGTTAATTATTCGCCACTTTACGTAAGTAGATTTACGATCGGATTTTCTTTTCTCGCCTTCTTTGCCACCGCGACACTTTTGTCCGGCACTCAGATGTATTCTACCTTAATGGCACTTATTACGTATTTAAGAGCGTTAATTTACATCTTTATGTTAACATTACAATATATTTCTAATGTTTTACAATTAAATTATACAGTTAAAACATCAAAGTGCTAAAGTAATCCTCTTTATCAAGAATACCTTTTTCACAAAGAGCTCTATTCTGTTTGAATATACGATAAAAAGTGCTCGGTTATGTGGTAAATTTCTAGATCGAATCGACTATTTTAGTGGTCCTTAAAATCTAAAGTTGTGTGATTTACCTACAGATTTTTTCCTTAATAGCGTCACAAAGAGCTGTGAGCTTAAAACAACAAGGCGAACGCCGAGACCGTGGCGGTCTTTCGGAATTTCGCCGACGGCGTTTCCCAGCCTTTTTCGTGTAACGACATCATGTTTAGAGAAAGGAATCTCGCCGACAGTGAGAAAACTTTGATTATAGCTTTCACGAGTGGCCGTTCTTTCTACGATCGAGGTGATAGAGTCGGATATATTTCTTTTTTATGGCTTTTTCTTCTTGCTAATAAAACAAATTTACTTTTTTTAACATTGGAAGAGTTCTTGTGGGTATCATGTGGTATATTGTTTTCCATTGCCCGCTATTGCGTAAGTTTGACCTATTTATACGTGGTTTATTACGATGTTACCAAGATGTATATTTGTTGAGGTTAAATTGTGAAATTGCTTGAGTATAGCTTTTGCCTTTTATGTGGCCACCTCGTTGACTATCAAAGATGTTTTTACTGCTTACTCAAAGAGGTTACGTACACTTTGCACGAGATATTTCATTTCGAGTTGGAAGGCTTATGTCTTTCTTATTATATGCGACTGTACTGTAAACGACAGAAAATGTAATTTGTTTACTCCTTTTATTATACCGATAGCTTTAGTATAGTCAAAATTAATATGTTGACATTCGAATTGACTTACTCATCATCATCAGCTTACTATACATCCCCACTGAGGAGCAGGGAGCCTTCCCTAAGTCAAGGATGACTAGGCCATAGTCAAATCACGCTGGCCCAAAGAGGCGAGTTGGTTGACTTCAAACATATCTTTGAATTTGTTCACATATATGTGCAGGTAATAGGAAATAATAGACAATTGACTCACTGATATCATGTTAAAAGGTTATTTTAAGTTAAAAGAAGGAATTATATTTGCTATTTCAAATACAAAAGATAAAGCTAACATCGTTTGTGTCACAAAGAAATAGAATCCCGCAATAAATAATAAGAAAGCACTCAAGGATAGAATCGGAAGGTCCGCAACTAATATCGAATTAGCGGATAGAGGAATAGAAGGCAATGCAATAATCGTACCGATCTCACGAGACGGAGTGTAACCGGGAAATAAAACAAATATTGCTTTTACGGCGGGACTGTAAATCAAAATTAACGGCCTTAATATAGAGTGAAGCATGGCTTAGAGGTTCCCGCTATGAAATATGCTTCCCGCCGTTCAAAAATGGGATTAACCCTTGATGGAAATAGTGCTAGTTGCATGCAATTCTGCACGGGCGGTAAGTCTTGTACGCTGTGTGGTGCGTATGATTTATTGCGTCATGACACCGTTTTATGGCCTTTTAATGGCGTAATTACGCATATTGCTTTTGTTATTAATCTATATATGATTTATTTTGAGGTCTGATTTATGATAAGTTATTTACATTAAACTTTTATTAGATTATTTAATTGTGAAACGCCACTCATTTAAATTATTTTCCACGCTTATCTTTATTAAATAATTTATAATTAATTTGAATTATTAGTGTAAATCTCAGGTGTTTTAGTAATTTTGTTTACATGTAATTAATTTAATTCTAAACTTCAGCAGTATTATTTAAAAATTCAATTAACAATCTGTAATTACATATCAAAAACCTTTAATTATTTTATTTCTGAGAACTGAATTTTAATAAAATTAAATTTAGCTTCGGGACTAAACTGGTCGGGGCCGACCCAGATGGACTTATACTGTTCAGATTGATGAAATGACGTGTGTGTATGCGTAGATGTATGAATGTAGAAAAGCGAGAGAGGTGTGTAAGGACCGCGCCAAATGGTGGTATGTGGTATTTGCCTACCCCTCTGGATTACAAGCGTGAGTTATTTTGTTAAACTCACCTCTGATTTTCCTTTAGACACGCATTGAGCGACGTTGCTGGGCTCCAAATTAATAGAATCCCTCTGTAAAAATATAAATTATGTTAAAATAATTGATATCTCTTAAAAATATGAATTTTATTATATCACATATTTTATTATAAATTACTGAATGAAAGAATGAATATTTATGAATGAATGAATGAATGAATGAACTTATTGAACTTTAATTGCGAACATCCAAAAGAAAATTGACAATCTTGTAGTCACAATCTCGTAGTTCATTTGGTATTCATTTTGTACAACTGTTCGGTTCACTTGATTTCTTAACAATAAATACAGTATTATGAATTATACTTACATCACAATGTGACGAACTAATATTGTTCATATTCAGACGAAACAATCGGTCCCTGGAAAATAAGATATGTTAATACCAATCTTGAAGTACTTGCAATTATAATCTTACTAATATTTTAAAATGCGAATGTTTTGACGGAAGGATTGGTGTTTGTTTGAAGATATCTTCAGAACGGCTGAGCGGATCTGGATGAAATTTGGCATACATATAGAACAAAGTCTGGAAGAACACTACTACTAATTATGTTTTTTTTAATTCCGCGCGGACGGAATTGCAGGCGACCACTAGTGAACAAAAAAATGGTAGAGTAATTCACTGGGAAGTTTATTTTATGATAAAGTATGGGCGTGTAACAATGTCGCGTGGATATTGTAATGAAATGTTTATGCTTGATCGTTTTATTGCTCGAAATGTGGTCGCCCTACTGTTTGAAAATGCGATGCCTGACTCATACTCTAATATAAATTTATTTCTTTAAATAAGACCTCAATGAATATCAGTAAAGGTAAATTGTGTGTGTTGACTATAAATTCTTGTCAAAATAAATATAATTCTAATTTTGTTAATATATTTATTTTCGTTTAATATGTTTATATATTGTACGGATGGATGTTTCTTAGAAGCTATCTCCGAAACAGCTGCATAGATGTCGATGAAATAATCTATCTAAGATCCAAGAAATGTGTACGGTTTCTCCGTTTTATTTACATATTTCCTTGATAACTCTGCAACGGTTCAACAAATCTTAATAAAATTTAGCGCAGATGTAGAATATAGTCTCGTAGTATGAGTTAGATACTTCTCACTTTTTTTTAATTCTGCGTAAACAAAGTCGCGGGCAATAACTAGTTTTAAAATAATAAGATAATGTATAGAACTTACATAGCGCCGACATAAAGTGCATCTCGTTTGGAGTCCATAAAGAAGGTTCTGTAGTAAAGAGGTCCGCATGTAAATTCACGAACATGATCTGTAACAAAGGAGAAGAAATTAAAACCTCCGTATTTGAATCGCAAGATTACTTTCATATACGCAATTAAAAAGTATATTATCGTCAAAGTACTTTTTATAAACATTCTTGTCCAAAATAAGCACCCCTAGATAAAGTACATTCGCTCCGAAACGATTCCATAATCAACTTCAAAAATGTATGTAAGTGACAAGAACTTTCGATATGTTAAGTGCATGTTACGTATTTTTCCTATACATTTTGAACATTCTATTAGCGGCCGATAGAGGCCATCAAATATTACATTGTCTAACCCCAAAGCTAGAATCGAGTCGTCAAATATTTTTGTAAATATCGATATTATAAATATTGAATGTTATTTACTTTTTGTTATATGATAAGGGGATCTCAGTATCGACGAGTCAATCAGGATTAAACGTAAGTCGATTGTGAAATATTTTCACTAATAAATTGTACATATTGACATGGGATAAAGGAGATTTTTCGTAAGCATGACACAGATCAAAGGGCCGTTGAAAAGGGGTCGCCGACTCTCAGATACGATACAGGCTGGCGAACAAAGATTTGAGAATAGATATCAAAGAGTTTTCTATAGTTGTACTGAACTTAATATCGGAGCTATTCTGGCATTTTATTTAATTTATTTTAAGTTATAAATGCATTATTACGATATTATGCGAGTGAGTGTAGATAACATTTAATAAATAAGTTGAAGTCAAATAAACTGACTTGATTGTCGAATCTAAAACTTCTATGGAATATGACTTATCTTACTAATATTGTAAATGCGAATGATTGAATGGATGGATGTTTGTTAGAAGGTATTTGCGATTCACATCAACGAATCTCGATGTTTGGCATAGATTTATAACATAGTCTGGAAGAACACATAGGCTACTAATATTTCTTTTAATTTCGCGCAGGCGGAGTACCGGGTGACAGCTAATTATTTTCTAAATAATTATCTATAACTAGAGCTAGTATTTAATATACTTAGATTTACTAAGTGTTCACGTATAGAATCGCGTGTACCACCGTTTCGGGTGTCTGTAGTCAGGAAGGGTAACTTTCGGGATTGAGTCACGCACAAAACCGACGACTAGTTTTATAACCACTAACTTCAAAACCGATGTCGAAACAACTGACTGCTAAACATATTGTTAGAGACGTGACGTACTCGTATAGACTTCTTTTATGTATGTTATTTAAAAAAATATAGACGTTTTATCGTTGGTTACTGAGACCAGAATCTGTGTTTGAAACATATCATCATTTCTCTCATTATCTCTCACAAAGTAGAAATAACAATATAATTTTAACAGGTTTTTTTAATCATAGAAACCCACTATTAGTCTTTGTTTTACTAACATAAACATCTAGTTATAAAATAAACTTGCATGTAATTTGCGGTACCCATTAATCTTATATATACAATTCTCGTGTCACAATTTTCGTTCCCATACTTCTCAGAAACAGCTTGACCAATTCTCATGAAATTTTGTGAGCATATTGAGTAGGTCTGAGAATCAGCAGACATCTATTTTTAATCCCGTGAGGACGGAGTCGCGGGCGACAGCTAGTCAACTTATATAATTTACAGCTCAGTGTAATTTTTATGAAATGTCTAAGAACATCAAACTTCTTTATGTAATATAAAACAAAAAGATCACACGTAAATAATCCTTAATCTCATTTCTTTTCTGTGTTTGTGAACTTCGCTGCACTCTAGTGAATGGTCCCCTTTATGATGTTTGTGTACCACCAAGTTTTAGAGGGCAAACGTCTTGCATGACATAGCAGGCCGGAGTTCGCGCGAAAGACTTTTCAATGTGTTCTCTATTTGCATAGAGTCTCACGTCTATATAGAATGCATTTTTCACGAAGTCAGACGTCACTGTCTGTTACTCTATGCAAGGCAAGCGTCGAGCTACGTCTCGTAAACTGCTATGGAATTGAGCAGAGTTAAAACTTTTATTATTAAATCGTTTTACAGTTTTGATTTGTCACTAAATATATCAAATTTCATATATAGAATTCAAGTATTTAATGTAATGACGGTTTACATAAGAATTATATGTCTTCACTATCAAAGATTATGCATTAATTTTGTTGTTTTTTTCATATAGTGAAACAACTAAAGCGTATTGAATCTTTACAAAGAGTAAGGATCATTTGTATTCCACAAATAAACACGTACTCGTATTAATTTAAGAAATTTATTCTTTGAAACAGAATGTGAATGGAAATTTCGTTTAATCGATACAATAAAATGCTGTTGAACTCTTAATACTAGAAGAAATTTAAAAAAGCTAGACAGACTTAATTTCATGTAGTTTTTACCTTTTGTTCAACTATTTATTAAAATTACCTCAGTTAAGCTTTTAGTATCGTATCGTTGCTTTCTAGCCATTATTATTTAGTAATTTAAATTTCTAGACATAAAAAATATTATTTCGTTATTCAGCGTCTGTGTAGAATAGCAAGAATTCTCGGGATGAGGTATTCGCTAAGATGTCTACATATTTAAGGCGAGGTGCCGCGGTTGCGCTGTCGTCTATTGTGACATCTAGCGAATCAAATATTCAGTTGCGATGCATTTTAGATAGTTCAATCTTCTGTTGGTAAAAATAATAACACTATGACAAAAAATTATTAGTTTTTTTTTATTATAAGTGTAAAACAATCTTTATCAATATTAAAAAGAAACTTCAGCTGTTATAGAATTGATCAATCGCATATCTATAAGTAATTATTATAAAATCTTATCTTAATTACTACAAATATAAAGTTGCATGGATGGATGGACGTTTATTAAAATCTTGATGTAATTTCGTATAGATTTAGAACACTGTCCAGAAGAACACATAGGCTACCTATGATCACGGAAATTTGTACGGTTCCCGTAGCACACATACAAATCACATTACTCGATTGATCTGTAACATGATTTATTGAAATTTGGTTACAGATCTAGCCTATAGTTTTGAGTAACACATGAGATACATTTTACCTTTTTTAAGTATATATATCGTCATCATCAGCTCACTATACGTCCCCACCGAGGGGCTCGGAGCCTATTCTAAGTTAAAGGTGATTAGGCCATAGTCAACCATGCTCGCCAAGTGAGGGTTGGTTAACTTCACGCAATCTTTCAATTACTTCTCAGATATGTGCAGGTTGCATCACGATGTTTTGCTTCACCGTAAGAACGGCGGATAATTGTAAATATGTAAATCTGAATGAAAAAAACACATTGATATATGGCGGGATTCGAAACCAGGACCTGCAGATTGCAAGTCAAGTGCTTGTCCCCTGAGCCACCGACGCTCTCGGTAAGGTAAAGGTATGTAGTATAAATTAAGTAACATTTGAAAATGTAACCTGACATTATGTAGATGTATGACGTCAGTACAAGATTGTGGTTTGCAAGTCGCGCTACGCTAATCTAGAATCTTTTAGCCGTAAAACTGTTATACGTAAACGGCAAGTTTAGTTCATATTTTCACACAAGAGAAAACGCTGCCTAGGATTTTGTTTGAGGTTGGCTAGTAAGGCTATAATTAGTTGGGGCCGAGGCATATCAAGATTCTAGTGAGCCTAACCCGTCACGCGATCCGGCGCAGTAACACGACAACTAGCCAATTGATCTGATAATATTACGACCTATTGTTTTAATTTGTTTATTTTTTTCTTTACTATGTAATCAGCGTAATTAATACCGTGTACTTAGATTATCCAGTTACGATATTTAGCGTGCTCTATATGCGTTTCGTATTGTTGGATTATGTTAAATTTTATTGTTCATATCGGAACGTGTTAATTCTTTTCCTTGTTAATATAATTTATTGCGGTTCAGAGTAGAAATATGGTTGACTTTTTCATTTTTTCGTTTTTATTTTTGCGTCAAATGCGTAATGAATTATTGGGTCTTTCTGTTTGTGAATTTATGTATGGCAAACTGGACTTGATTGGGGTAATTGTTTTATCGCATGAGCTCACGGTCACATCAGGCAGGTGGGGGGTGTCCGCGGGGCAGGCAGGGGGAGCGGTGACGTGGAACCTCACAGCTGGAGCTACGAGGAACGAAGTTATAATAAGCTTACTAGCGTTTAAAAGATTTTATCAAACAAAATTATTTTGGTCAAGGATAGTTAAACCAACAACCTGTATTGTACGAATGTTATTTTGATAAGTAAAATTATTAAAACATTATATAAATATATGTAACATTTATATTTTTTTTAAACATTTTATCCTGAATAAATCGTGACAGAAGTTTTCAAATGCAATAAAAAGGTCAAAACATTCTTTATTGTATTAGCAAATCTACAACCAATCGCTCTTACTTCTACCTCTAAATTGTATAGTGTGTTTTCATCTTTGTATTAAAGTTAAAAAAAACGTAGCTTGTACTAAAATGACAAAGGATACGTTTGTCGACAGTCGAAATCGGTTTATCATTGAGTTGTTGCCGCGTGGAATTTTAATGAAAAAAAAAATCAATAGGAGGTATCGAGAATTTCCCGTTAATACATCAAGCGTGTAACATGACAATACGTAATAGGACGTTAACTGAAAGCGTTTCTTAAGCAAATCGCTCAGCATCGTTACGTTTGATGGATTACAAGGCGATTATAAGGCAGTCAGGAAATCCGCGCATTTTTCATTTGGCAATTGCCGTCGGGCCGATATCAAAATATCGTTGTACACGGCACCGATTAGATTAACGGCATACAATTGGCTTACATGGAAACTTTGCCCCATTAGCTTTCTGTAATACCTATTTCGTGGATTGGATTAATTCGGAACACGCCCCGCGGGTGTTCGCTCGCCTTCCGTGCCGCTATGCCACTATGCCGCATGTCTTAACAATAACAACTCTAAATTAAATATTAGCTGGAATACTACAAATAAAACAGTTCAATGTACGAACGTGAACGAAATAATTGAAATGAAAAGCTTATACGTTGTAATAATATCCGATGTTTTTGTCAGTATTTTGCCTTTGTCGTTTTTTCCGTCGGTGACATGCGTGGGTTTTGATGTGTAGGCTAAAAGGTAAACATATTGTTGACGACATTAACTTCCTATGATGTTGACTTGTTAGTAAATTGATCCTATCACTTTTCTCTAAATTATAAACATTTATAAGTTTGTTTTGTACATTTGGGGAAATTAATTTGTAAATGTATAAATACATTAATTGGAACGTGACTTTTATTTTTTGTTGTGAGTTTTCATTGCCGAAGCGAAGCATCTGTAAAAAATGTATTAGAAAATTAACTCTAGCAACACCAGATCGGGATCGATAAAACTCAAGAGCGATTAAAAATTTGTCGTAAAACGAGATCAACTAATCTCAAGCAGGTCGTAACAAAATATTTACAACATACGTCTCTACTAAATCTGAATGGGTTAATATTTTAAACAAGTTTTAAATCATGTTTATTCCTTTAACCGTTGGTTTCTGAGATCATGACACAAAAATCTTTTTAGAAAACATAAAGTCATCTCTTATCAGAGACAAAACAGTGATAATTATTTGTTTTAAACGGAGATTTTGATTTCAGAAACCCACAATAAGTGGTCAAATAATTGTAACCGTAAACTACTTAGCACTTCTCAAGTATTAAAAATTCAAGATTAAGTTCATTAGACAATTTTAAGACACTTCAATATTTAATATGTTTAACATAGAATTTAAATTACGTGTTCTGTACAATGAGTTAAATGAATAGACTTAATTCGAGTTATTAATAATAGTTGCAGGTTTCAGCTTTCAACGTATAAAGTAATTGGCGTCATTATAATAAATAGCCGTATACACCTTCACAGGGAATGCGACTCAATTAATTAGAGAGACACGAGTGTCTGGTACATTTGTTTGACACTACGCATGTCAGGGAAAGGGAGACTGACAGATTACCCAAATTTCACCATTAAATGCTTATGAAGTTAAGTTTATAAATTCTGTACACGTTCCATGATACGCATGTCGTAACGCGTCTTCGTACAAACTTTGTACGGCTCTAATAATTTACATTTCATGCTAAGAGTACATTATGGGTTTATAACAATGTGGATTGTAAAAGTTCAAAGAATATGCCTGTATATTAAACTTTTGCTGATTGTTACTTTGTTTATTACGTATTTTAATGTTTATTTAATATTAACTGTTCGTGTCTAGATGGATTTAATATTGCACGATAAACTTAAATTGTTATATAAAAAATTATCTTCCTAAAGATATATTATTATGAGACTGTCTTGTACTGTTTAGTAAAAAATATCAAGATCAACTTTGCTTAATCTTACTAATATAATAAATACGTTTGGATTTATGTACGGATAGATGATTGTTAGAAGGTATCTCCAGACGGAATCGCTGATGACAGCTATTTACTTATAAGGCTAGAAAAAAAAGTACAAAGTCAACTTGCATCATGGACAGTATTTTGTATCTCGTAAAGGCGTGATCAATAAAAGTTTCCTTCTCTTTTATTAGTTTATATTTAGACGTAAAATCCAGTTCTATTATCCACTTCATTGTCTTTAAAAGTTATATTACGGTTTCGAGTCAAGCGTTAAATCCTTCGATCCAATTTTAGTGCTACAAACGAAGGGTTATAAAATCCTAATGTTTATTTTATGGGTTATATAATAAAAAGTTGGATTTTCTCGGCTGGCGGAATATCTGTTAGTCATTGTAATCCTTTTACCATTCATCTACGTAGACACGAAAAGGCTTTCCCCGGTAGCACAGGCTAATTCCGAATGCACCTCCAATCGTAAAAGATGTCGTAAAGAATCGGGACTCCCCTCCAAATGCCGGGGAATCAAGGAACAAATACTTGATTTCTTATTGGCTTCCACCCAGACACAGATTGAAAATTCGCCATAAAGACATTTGGGCACGCCTGGTCGGATTAAAGGGGGAAACTAATAAAGAAAACTTTCGCGACACCGTATTTTTACCAAATGCTCTCTTGAAACTTTAGAACCTTTATTAGGTATAGTATTAGTTTGGGAAACGGCTTGCGGTGTGAGATTCGTTTTTCCGAATGGTCGCATTCCATTGAAGAGATTTCTTTATAAAGCGATCATATTGATTTTATATAGTCTTGATTATTTTATATTCTCGACACAATCACAAATCAAACCAATTTTTATATCAATCACGTTTATAAGCTTTTTAATTGAATTTGTAATCTACATAGATTTAGACAATTTAAGGACTGATACGACAGGATTAACATGTGAATACGCTACTATGAATCCATTTTTATAAATATCACACGTTTCTAATTCGGGTGAAAGCGATCGATGACCAGATTAAACCGATATTTCCAATATACGTACCTAAATAAATGAAAGTAACCAATTAGACATTCTAGTCGCCTACGTGTTTTTGTATGTTTACTAATGATTCGATTGACAAAAACGAATAACTCTTTATTGTTAGTTTTTTTTTAAATAACGAAAAGTGGGCTTAAAGTAAGAAACTAAAAGGCACATGTTGGTTCAACATAATATCGAGTTCGGGGGTTCGAATCCCGCCATTCAACTATTGTCGTAAACCATATCCTAGCACTAAGCATAGAGCTTAGTTGGAATGGTAAAAGATATATTAGTAAATTTACAAAAATTCTGCTAATATTTAAAAAAAAAAGAAAAAAAATATATTTACATCGTTACAAAAAGATGTTTCTATGGTATTGAATTTGCGATTAGCAATTGTAAATTCTATGACCATAACATTTAAATATTAAAAAAATAAAAACAATAAACTTCTTATAAAATATGTCAGAACATGAACCACTATCTTTAAAGAAGTACTGCTCATGTTAATATTGTTTACATAAAATAATGTTGCAAGGAGGTGAAGTGTCGTTGTTTGATACACTCACCAGTGGAGGACTTGCTTTACGCGACACATCGTCGCTGCGTCCGGATTAATTTTCTCGAAGCTTTTAAGTATTTAGTTCGAGAGCTTTGAACAATCTGCATTTTACTATTTTGTCATTGAATGTTTCCGACAAAAGAACGTGTTTGAATAGATAACATATTTTTAAAAAGCTTTTTAAAATTGACGACACATGTACGAAGACTCCGTACTTCTCTGAAGGATTTAATATTGAAAATTCAGAATTCACTTCCCACTTTAAAACTAAAAGCCATCATTTATCAAATTTTTTAATCCAAGTAATATTTCAAGTTATTTGTATATAAGCAGCACATAGTAATACAAGTAAAAAATAAATTGAAAATTTAATAAATCGAGCCATACTTGTACAAATTTTTTAATTTTCTCTAATAGGTAAAAAGTCTCGGCACAATGAGGCGGTAAATGCATCGCATATAATTTTACATACGCCTCAACTCATCGTTCGACAAAATATTAAGGAGTATAAAATTTTATTACGCCCTACCCCTATTGTCTATAAACATTTCGTGTGTCGAGTTTTCCCCCCTATAATCGTGGAGACGTATTTCGACTTTCGCATTGTCTTATTTCCCTATAATGCGACATATCGTCTCAATACCGAATTGTATTTCTAACATTTCTAATGTTTGCTTTTGAATCCCCCGTGAATTTCTTCCTCTAATGGACAGACGTTTAGATATTCAAAACGAGTTTCACCTTTGCCGTAATTTATAAGATTACTTATTATATCAAAATTATTAAAAAGGCATATTAATTTTTTTAAGAATGGTTTTCGGGTTTTGGTCTTAGTGTTTTTAAATGTATATTATAAGATGGCAAACGAACAAGGAGCCATTTGAAGTCGCCAAAATATCGAAGCGATCGCTAACCATAGACATCCGTAATTAGAGATGCGTTAAATTTAATCCACAGAGAAGAGGACGTGACAAAGAGAATATTTCATCTTCGTATGCGTCCCACCTCCATTAAATCCACTTCCTCTTTCCATCGTTACCTTGTAAGAAAAGGATTAATAAGGTAATTGTTATATTGTCATAGTCTAACTGGACCCTACATGAATAGTTATGTACATTACGTTGCTTAGAAGTGCAAAAATAACAATAGCTTTTAAATTAAATAAAGATAAAAGCAAAAGCACATTTAAATTCAACTTACAAATTAGCGATAAAAGTGCATGTTTTAATAGTGAATTGAAAAAAGCATTTCCTATTATAAAGTCAAATGAGATATTTATTTTGATTGCACTTGACGGGAACGCGGCTACGAAATCCGATGAGCGCGAGCACATATTTACATTAAAGGCATTTTAATGTTGTTTAACACTCTTGCAATTCAATTACATTTTGTCCGTAATATTGTAATTTAAATTTGAAATAATTAAAAGAAGATGGACTAAATTATTTATGTATAATATATTTTGTGCATGTTGAGTAGAAAATAATACATTCTGCCAAAGAGGTGGCATATCAGCCAGTTAACCTTTGCCTTTTTAATATAATATATAAAAAAAGATATATGTTAAACAGTAGAGAATCGAGCGGGAACAATGCATGTAGTCACGAAGACCTACTTGATGAATTTATTTGATGTAAATATAGTTTAATATAAGTATAGTTAACAACGGAATAAACGCATTGGGGCTCACTGTTACAACTCTCTTGTCTCTATTTATTGTAAAAGAAGTGATAGAGATGACAATATTAAATAATTTTCACTTAGTAATGTATGAGTGAATTTAAATAACTTTATAGAATAATTAGATAATAGCAGAGTGAAATAAAAATGCGATGAAAAGAGATAAAAGTGATTTGCACGAGGGTCGATAATAAATAATTCCCTGCGAAGGCGCTACTTACGTTACTAACTTTATCGCCTAATAACTTTTAATGTCTCCCGATCTCTCACAATCTGGTGGCTCGTAGAAATTTGGAAACTTTATCTTACGTTCCCGCGCCGTTCGTTTGAGTGAACTGAGAATGGTTCCATTTGGATTCATTGAATCGTTATGAAATGATTAAACAACGTCTACGATTATTGATCAGTTCACGATTAAAACTAAAACCTTTGAGAACTATTCATAAGATTCGTAATTGATTAACTATACCTTAAAAGTTACTAAGAGAGTTAATTATGTGTTTATTAATTTTAAAAATTAGTATATATAGATCGTGGTAAGTAAATAAAAGCTAAAAGTGAATCAGAGTACGACAGCAGAAGGTTGATAGCAATCGCGCGAGGTAATCGGCGACAAGACAGCGTCGGCACGTGCGCGTCCGCCCTTATCTCACCGCTGTGATGGCTCCGGCGGCTGTCGATACTTCCGATATTGAAACCTGTTTGTCTTGCCACTGAAGCATCGCTGCGGTATTGTTATTGTATACCCAACCTTATTGCCGGCTTCAATGTCTACAGGTCTCGTATTGTGTTATGAGTATTGTTCGACTCTTATTGAAGCAGCTACGGATGTTCGTTATGGAGGGACGTGTGGTTTGCTTAAGGTATATGCTATTTGTAAAGAGTCAAGACAACACTTTTGTTTTGAATAATATAAAGCTGCATTTAAAAAACGTAATACAATGTTAACATATGTGTAAAATATGTAGAACTTGAACGGATGTTAGATGAGCTTTTTTTTGTATAAATAAAATTACACGGCGCCTCGCGTTCCGAAATAATTTCCATAAAATGTTAAGCAAACGCAGCGAATTGAGTAAACTTCAATCAAGCGATCCCGTCTTCCGATCGAGTAACGCCTCTGCCGATTTTCTACTTCTCAATAAAGTTCTACGAAATGAAATCATTACATTGAGTTTTACAGGAAATTATGGCTTGGCTTTTATAATTTCAACCTTAACACAATATAATTAATAGCTTTAATTGATTACTCTTCAGTTAAAAGAGGATTATGATTATTCGACCGAAAGTATGAAATAAATAACCAATGATTAAAAAGGTCTTTCCCTCGTTGGTTTTTTGAAAAGTAAATATTTTAATGTCTACATATAAGGTTTTCGGATAAATCTTTGCACCTTTTGTACCCTAAGATAGTGACACGGTTTGATAGAAATATTTGGGAGCATCCACTGAGTGGAATCCTATTGCAATTTATGCTCATTGATTCGAAAAAAGTATGGGGAATCTAAGGTCGGCTACGATTTTTATATTGCCATAAAATCAATAGGGACAATGACATGGTTCTTTTGTATTTCAATTGCTATTCTGTCAATTCCAAAACCATGTAATTTTACATGATGATAATCATTTTAGTTATAAATCTTTCTTGCAAATAAATTAATTTTCCTTATGTTAATATTTTATCAGTATGTCAGCTGTGTCTCCAGAGGACGGATTCAATCACGGCGTTGTCTATGCAACGAACCATTATTTTGAATATGTTATGTAGTCACCATTCCGTCGCCATTTGGCGCTACCTCGCAATAAGTCACAGGCCCCTGGGGGAGGACCGGACCACTCCTACTGCCTCATAATTGGAAATTGAAATTTGTTTAGGACTGTGTCGGCTTCCTAATTCGATAACGGCGACGCCTCGCGCGCAATCGGCAAGTAATAACAATAAATATAACCACTAGAGGTGAATCACAGGCCTTAATCTCGATACTGTGGTTTGTTGGGAAACTTATTATGTGTTACACGGATATTAAATCCAAGTTTATTCATTCCTTGTACCATTGTGTTGGAGGCCTAAAACTGTGCAAACGAATACAGCAATGAAAATGAGTAATTTGATCTCTTAATTTTTCGAATCAAATATCTAATCGCGAGGAGAACGTATGGTTAAAATACGATAATACAAAACTTTCAATTCAAAGACATGATATGCGCACAATAGTTAGGTAAGCTATTAAACATATGATCTCAGATAAGGAAGGTCAGTTTTATTGTTGAAATAGTATGGCATACCTTATCATACAATAGTAATAATTGTAAAAGGAATTTTACGACGACCATCCAGCCGTTACCTGGCAACCCCATGTTTGTGATATCGCAAAAATCATTCTTATTACAAGCGGCAACTACATATGTTAAATTATACGTAATGTTTTAAGTAGTACTAAGTACATCATCATCATCAGCTCACTATACGTCCCCACCGAGAGGCTCGGAGCCTACCCTAAGTTAAGGGTGATTAGGCCATAGTCAGCCACGCTGGCCAAGTGCGGGTTGGTTGACAGTGCAGGTTGGTTGACTAAGTACATAAATATTACGTATCAAAATACACATGGAATAGCGAGGAGATATCTTACCGTAATATCGTACAAATATTATAAATGCGAATGTTTTAATTGATGGATGGATTTGAAGGTATCTCCAGAACGGCTAAACAGATCCGGTTGAAATTTGGCATAGACGTAGAACATAGTCTGGAACACATAGGCAACTAATTATTTATTTATTTTTTTAATTACGCACGGACGGAGTCGCCGGCGACAGCTAGCTATAAGGTAAGGTACCTGTGACTAAATTAAATAGTTTTAATTAGCCTTTAAATGATGTTTAAAATTGTGCAATTGCTACCAAAGTATCAATTCTATTTATATATCCTCATATGAAACGTTAACATTTTTACAATTTTACTCGCTCAAGATTTGAAATAATATTAAGTTTATATGTATGTATAGGTGGGGAGTTCATCTCTGTCTTGGGAGCTATTCTTTTATTGCCTAGTTCCCTATTCGACTGACTTATTTATAGGAACATCTTAATACGTTACCGGTAAAAGTATTTATCTCTGTTACCTAGAGGGACACTCTATTAAATATTTATACATCACGAAACTAGTCGTGAATCTATGCCTTTTTATTACGAGTCAGAATAATAGAAACATTATTAGGACACGTTTTATATTCTGTATGTGATAGTAAAATTATTGATGTAGTAGTTTGTAATCATATACTGTTTGTGTTATTACATACAGACGCGTGACATGACTACATTGGGAATTGCAAATAATATTGCTTTATCAAAGACAAAATTATTAAAGATAGTAGTATGCGAGACGCGCAATGATAGAAACAAAAGTGCGCGCACACGTGAACACCCTATATTGGCAATATCCAAGAAAATTCACCGATACAATGGAGAGACACGTAGCGTTATTAGCTGGGACCCTCCTTAGTTCCCGTGCCCCCTTGCTATCACTCACCTATCCGTATCACCGGTGCCCCCGCTAGTGCCCCCCGCGTGCCCCCTACGACTAATCACAGAGGATGTGGCATAGACGCGCTATGCATATTTATTATTCCTCCTCCCAATTCTCACTGTTCGATCTAAGCGGGACGTGGATGTTTTTCATTTGCTAGATTTATTTATTTAGTGAGCCTCAGAAACTCTGTTATGTTTAATCTTTGATGTGGTTACATTCGCAATGACTTAAATAATACAAAGCATAATATATCCTTGTTAGTTCGATCCTAATGTATCAA
Organism: Papilio xuthus; assembly: GCF_000836235.2. NCBI lineage: Eukaryota > Metazoa > Arthropoda > Insecta > Lepidoptera > Papilionidae > Papilio > Papilio xuthus. The sequence continues at coordinate 3,463,649 of NW_013531711.1, read as the reverse complement.
TACAGTTTCAAATTAAATAGAATTGAATTGTAAAAGAGATAGTTACGTTAAGTGATGTCTTTCATTCAATTTGCTATTGGAAAAGGTAATGTAAGTTCGTGTTGATAATTGATAGTGCAATTAATATTGTGATAAAGAGTTTGGAATTGGCGAATTTACACGGCGAATGAATATGAGCAACATTAAGACCACAGCAAACAATTTGCATCAGAGGCACTGTATAAAACCTGGCCGTTCACACCTCCCATGGCGCGTTAATTAAAGATCTAGCGAAAAGAAAACCCAATAAAAATTAATTACCTTCTCGCTAACAAATAGTCACATATGAAAAGGTACAATAGAATTTAAATTAACAAAAGCGTAAATAAATATTTTTCATTGGGCGAGAATTAAATTCCTGACGAATGCTAATGTTGTTTAACCGGGGAATTCTTGTGCAGTTTAGGGGGATGTTGGGGTTAATTAAATATGCTCCGGGTTCATTTCCACAAAATTATTTGATCTCGGGCCGACTGAAGCCCGATTTCGACGCAATTCATTCTCCAAGAATTTCAGCTTAATTTGGCTTTATTTATGCCAGACTAAGATAAAAGTTTTATTTAGAATTAACCAAACCTCGAATCTATGATAAATTTGGCTAGATATTGTTAAATATTAATTTCTTCATCTCTAAGATGTAGATAGATCAAAACGATTTTTTTAAATGGAAATAATGAGAAACAATAACAGAATTATTAAGCTTACATATCTTACTAATATTATAAATGGGAAAGCTAAACGGATCTTAATGAAATTTGGCATAAATATTGAACATAGTCTGCAAGAACACATAAGCTTCTAATTAAGTCTTTTTTAATTTCGTGCGAACAGAGTCACGGGCAATAGCTAGTGATGAAATAAATTGAAATTTTCATTACAAAACGTTACTTATATTTATAGCAATAAAACATTTTGTCTAATAAATACTAAATTAAAAAGTATAAAATAAACTGCACTCCAAGATGCAACTATTAATTTTCTTACAACCTCGTATAAACTATGACTTTGTTATAATTTATGTCTTTGGTATATAAGACCACCCTGTGTGCCAGCCAGTAGTTAAAAGCATTACCTATAAGACATTAAACGCTTCTAGCTCCGTTATTGTTCTATTGTAAATTACTACCATAAGTACTGAGACCAAAGATTTATAATCATCGAGTGCATACGACAGCTTGCATAATTTAATAATTTCCACACTCCCTTGATTAAAATGTTGCTATAACATTAGTGAAATAAGATGCCGTAGGGCGTTGGGGCAAGGAAATTAAACGGTCCATAATAATTTTGTTACGCCTGTACCATGATTAAAATCTTACAATTAATTAGGAAAAGTTTGTTTCGGTAGTGTAGGGGTTGTCTGCAGTTCATAGTGTTTTGGAATGGACGAAATATTAGCTATAGTACATGTTAACACTATAATTTTTTTTAAATGTCAATACATAGAAATATATCTTTGATATAATCTTACTAGCTGTCACCCGCGACTCCGTCTATGCGGGACTAGAAAATAGCCGATTCTCAGATCTACTGAATATGCATAAAAAAATCGTTCAAGCCGTTTTGGAGGATTGTGAACGAACATTGTGACACAAGATTTTTTTTAAAAATATCATCATTCTATGCTTTCTCAGATTAGTTAATTGTTTTCATTTAGAATATTTTTGACACTAACGCAAATAATATTACGAATACTGAAGAATTTTCTTTGGCTAAAAAAATTGTACTTATTCCGAACAATAAAATAAGTTTCCAACGAATAAGTAGTTTCATTAGACGATAATATTTTATTAAACCACACTGGGGCAATAAATATGATCTATAGAACTATAACTTTCGAATGCTATCCACATAAAAGCTACGCTAAGTCTAATTCCTAAAGTTGGTTTCAATCGAATGAGCATCGTAGACTCGGTTCTTCTCAGCATCCGCCCTTCCGTTGTTAATGGCTGAAACCTTTATTCGGATGTGGAAAACTTTGCCGTCGATAATTACTCGAATGTGAACGTGGTGCTAATTCCGTGAGCCAATATAATCAAACTAACTATAGTGAAGTAGAATTTAGTTGCAATTACAAGTTTAAAATTGATTAAATTCACGATTAAATAACTGAAAAAGCGGACTGTATGTGATATTAAAATTATATTCAATATTATAAGTATACTAGCTGTCGCCCTGACTCCGCGTGGATATATAAAAAAATTTAATTAGTGTAGCCTATATGTTCTTTCAGACTATGTTTTATACGTATGCCAAATTTAATCGAGATCCATTCAGCCGTTCTAGAGATATCTTCAAACATCCATCCATCCACATCACATCCATCTAAACATTCGCATTTATAATATTAGTAAGTTAAATAAAAAGCAGCTCTTAAAGCTACACATTCGAAAAAAAATGAATAAATAGTATCCTATTTCCGTTTCCTGGTTCTAAGCTACCTCCTCACGAATTTTAAGCCATATCGGTAAAGCCGTTATTGAGTTATAAATAGTGTACACACAATAGTCTAAGACGACTCTCTTTTACATATATAGATTTTTAGAACTATTTTCTTTTATAAATGTGTAAAATTATGATGAAATGCGAAGTCAAGTTTTTTAGAATTACACAGTTTTAATATACATTCGTTCGAACTTTTTAGTTTAAATTGTCACATGTTGTGACAATTTAAACTAAAAAAGTTTAAATTGTCACATGTTTATATTGAAATAGAAATAATTCAATGGGATATAGTTTAGAGTGGAGCGCGTTGTGAAAGTATCCCGTATCCGTTCACCGACTTGCACTGAATTATAAATGCGCGGCCCCGCGATACTATTTCTCTCGTGTGATTTTGAGACAATCTGATTTCGTGTTTCCCCGTTTTGGCCTCTGAATCTTTTATAACTCTACTTCTCTAAATCACAGCCTGTCTAATGGCTTTGTGTTACTATTGTTTGCGCTTTGTTTACGTTGACATATTTCTTTAATTCGAATAGTTTAATAGAAACTTAATTATATTTAGACTTTTAGATGTAAACTATAACTAAAAGTGTTATTAAACTAACACTAACATAAACAAATGAAGAATCAACTAATTTCTAACTAAAACAGAATTCCGAAGTTAAATTTACTTTTAAAGTGTGTCTCAGATCCTAACAGTAGTTGGATCATAATTCTATCTTATTTTAAGATTAAGGTAGTTAAAAAGTTTATTTTTTCCTAAGACAATGTTGTGATGTGCTTATTAAGGTTCCGTACCTCATAGGAAAAAACGGAACCCTTATAGGATCACTTTGTTGTCCGTCCGTCTGTCTGTCAAAACCCTTTTCCCTGATTTTTTTATTATAAAGTTAGGTTGAAAAACTTTGAAAGCATACAGACAAAACAAATATTTTTCTATTATGTTAAATATCGACGTATATTATAATATGTTTTACATTATGAAGCAAATTTGGGATTATAAAGGGGACTTTAATTACGAAATCTAACAAAATCTATATCGTAGCAAAAAGTTTCCCAGGAGGCGCGGACATTTATTGTCGGACTGCGGGGCGAGCGGATAAAACAATAAAGAACGGTTAACTGCGTTTTAATGTGAACAAGAACATGGTGGACAATGGGCCGGCGATTGGGGTCCGAGTGGTCAGTGCGAGCTTACCACTGCTGTACCCTACTAGTGATGGAAATACTTTATCGATATCGATTATAATGTCTTTATTTTGATCGCCATTTATCGATAAAGATAATCAACTACATAATAGTCAATAGTCTGTTTGAAGATGGACAATACTAACAAGCTTTTTAAAACAATATCTTTGTAACATTATTATTCAAGGGTTGAAAGTCCTTGTCTCGTCATAATAAAATATTTTAATAGTCATAAGTTAGCTGTATGAATAAAAGTCGTAAATGACTCAAGCATTTCGTTTGAATTAAACGAAGGTAAGGTCGAAGCTATAATTTTTAAGGAGTGTATTTGGAGCAGCGCGCGTGTGTAGGTAAGTAATAAACGGACCCGCATATACCTTTGAATTGCTGACCACGGTATCGAACCTATGAGCCCTTTGTCTGCGCCGGCCCGCAAATTGTTTAAGAAATAAAATAAAATCTAATTTACCGCCTTGCTACGTTTACGGGGTACTGTTTTATTACCGCTGAGTCGAGTGTTTTGTTTGCTTTATTTACTAGCTTTTGATTTGTTTCGTAGAAATTTTAAATTGCGCTTTTACAGACATAATTCTAGGAGTTTGTAATTTATTTTACGTTTCAAAAAATCGTAAGGCGTTGGTTATGATTTTGTCTCTAATATCAATTTTTAATTGTTTTTTTTTCAGTAAAGGTATAAAAGCTAGAAGCAATTTTTTACCTTAAAGAGATTCACAAATATGTCAAACCCCGAATTTCGTCATTAATTTAATAGGATTTCTTATTTACGGAGGTTTTTCTTTTATCTTTCCCTGTATAAATAACGAGAATTTTTGTAATATTTTCTTTCCGGCGTATTTTCTAATAACCTACTGTGAGAGATGATTCTACGAATTTAATATTCTTGTATTTCGTTATTTCATTGATTGAAGGTAAATAAACGTAAATACAATAAAAGCAAATTGTTTTTGTAATACCCAATATCAATATTGATTTTTATAAGATAGCTTTTAAATTGTTAAAATATTTTATTTCTGTGCATCCCCTCCTCCGTAGATTAAAGGTAGGCAACGCATATGCAATTGCGTATGTCTATGGGCAACGGTCACTTCGCTATATCAGCGATTTCAGGTGGCCGCTCGCTCGTTTGCCACCTTATGCTCGTTTGCCACCTTATGGTATAAAAAATATACATACTCGTATATTTTCAATTTAGTTTAGTTGTAATAAAAAAAATATTATCTGGTACAATTTTACTATTAAATTTTAAACTAGCGGTCACCGTCGACTTCGTCTGCGCAGAATTTTTAAAACGTATCCTATAATATGCCCGCATGCATCAGTTACCTTCCCGTTCAAATCCTGTCAAAATTGGTCTAGCAATTCCGTAGATTACTCGAAACTAAAGCGGAGAGACAGAAACAAACATTTTTAAATTTTTTTTTAGTTATCTTCTACGCAAATACACCATGTGTACGAAATATGTCTTATTTCTCTAAATTACATACAGACATTCCAATTTTATTAATATAGAATAGCTGTTTGTAATAATAGTAAATCACAGAATATGTTTATTGAATTGGGCTCGCATTATCACTACACAGGCGATGTCCAGACTCGAATTGAGAACATATTCCCGTATAATGCAGTTACTATTACTGGGGTCGGAGGGAAATTGCATTGTACCAACACAAACAGAAAAATGGCCAAGGGCAAGCTGCAGAATGTCCCAAAATACATTAGTAGCATTAGAAAGGCCGAGGGTTGCTGTGCCTGATAACAATTAGGGTGGTTCTCCGGACTTAAAAGGAATTAACGCGTTGTACCAGATTCATACGTTAGATATTCAATATTACTAATTCTATTTGGAAGTTTACAATTGCGTTGACTTTAGGTTGTTGGTGACCACAGTTTGTGGTACCGATGTAGAATTAATTTATATCTTGAGTTTGACGCGCCGTTGTTTATGATAATTTTATCAATAAATGGATTACGCTGGTCGTAAATTGTGGTTTACCTAATCAAAGTCAACTATCAGTTTCATGCAATAAATATATTTTGACCGTAGTATTATTATGTTAATATTATGTAAACGTAAAAGCGTTTGTTAAAAATTCAAGTGACAAAAACAAACATGGCCCACATATACCAAACACGTACATAATAAAGAAATCTCGCAGATAAAAGGGTATGAAAAATGAGATATCAACGCCGAAAAGGCGCCGCATAAAAGAGACACCGAAAATTCTTCTAACCGACGACACCAAAGACTCTTACAATATGCATAACTTGTTGAGAGAGTAATCAAAAGACGATATAAAGTGAAGTGGAGGACACGGCGAAAGGCTAAAAATGTAAACCCTCTCTTAGATTTCCTCGAGCCAAGGCTCGCGACCCCTCGGGCGAAACTCGCCGTAAGATGGGAAAAATTACTGAGCCCGGGAAAGTTTTTTCCATTTGAATTATGAATCCTTATTTTATGCTTCGTTCCAAAGAAGTTTGTTTTACATCGGACGAAGCTTATTCTTTGACGTTGCACGAATATTAATATTGTAACACTGAATAGACACTTTACGTGATAATAACTTGGGCTGGTTTAATTTTCTAGTATCAAGTTTCTTAGCCGTTTGTGCATTTGAAAGCTTAGCTTAGAAAAGAAAGGTTAGCTTAAATGAAACACTGAATTCTTTTTGTCTTAAAATATTGTGTTAACTTGTGTTTGATTTGTTAGACGAAAATACCGAGACAGTGTTTTGTTCCGTTTATTTTAATGGTAGATTAACTTAAATGTGTTTTGTTTTAATTTAAGATATGTTTAAATCATACGATGACACATGGAAAGATTTAGCTAAAGCGACAATTTCTGTAAAATAAATTGGAGTATACGCAGCCATACGATCTCGTGGGGATTAACAGATTTTTGTGGTCTTCTTTACATTTATTTTACGAAATGGCGACTTTATCACATTTCAGCACGTAGAATAAAATGTAATATCCTTAAACTGTCACACAATTTAATCGAATTTAGGATGTTTTTGTATAGCAGTGTACAAGACGAACTGATCATTATTAAATGAATTTTGCCTAGTGGAAAATATGTTTAATAGTTTTGAATGTGTAAATGTTGATTATCGGGCGATATTTTGCTAAAATTGTGTTACCTGATTTGTGTAATCAAATATTAACGTGGCTATAACAGTTCTCAAACTATCGTAAAAGCCGGATGTGGAAATATAATTTGTTAATTAATTTTAGCCGTGGTCTAGTCCCGCGGGCGTCGTGAGAGGCGACTACGAATTAATTAACCAGAGGCGAGTATCCTTTGAGAAAATTATGTTGTGGTAGTAAACTTAAGACAGGTTCACAAAAACACTTCACAATATATATTTTTATTCACATATTTAATTAGTCAATTAGTCTAAAATATGTACATATTATTATGGATTTAATTGTTTGTTAATTTCTCAACAAGAAGGATATTATTATAATACAAAAGTTGTTCCAAGGCACATCTTATGCTTTGTCTAAGACAATATCTCTATAAGTTCGTCGTCAGTTCTTATAATATGTTCCTCGGCTCGATGTTACCCAAGCTAGAGGTCACTAGACCATAGTCACATGTGACAGTGCGGATTGCTTAACTTCACACATATTATTTTTGAATTTCTTCGTAGATATATTCGGGTTGTATCACAATGGTTTTTTTCATCGTAAGAGCGTCAGATAAATGTACATACGAAATACAAAAATGGAAAATCATATTGGTACATCATCATCAGCTCACTATACGTACCCACCGAGGGGCTCGGAGCCTACCCTAAGTTAAGGGTGATTAGGCCATAGTCAACCACGCTGGCCAAGTGCGGGTTGGTTGTCTTCACACATATCTTTGAATTTCTTTTCAGATATGTGCAGGTTGCATCACGATGTTTTCCTTCACGATGAACGTCGGATAAATTTACATATGTAAATCGGAAAGCGAAAAACACATTGGTACATCGCGGGATTCGAACCCTGGACCTGCAGATTGCAAGTCAAGTGCTTGACCACTGAGCTACCGACGCTCATTGGTATTGGTACATAGTGAAAATTAAATGTGGGGTATGTAGATTTCGGCCCGGTCAGGTCAAACACTTAAAAACTGTGCCACTGTCATAATATAAAGTACATAAGAAAACAAAATTATAATATATTTTGCAAGCAACATGTGAATATGTGCAGAGTAAACTCACTTAAGTGTATAGATATGGTATGTAGGCGCGAGTTCTTACTCGCGTTGAGGAAATATGCAAACTTTTAAATTGTATTTGCATTTCATATGCAAGGAAATATTGGCTGCGTGCTAGCCGACCGCTTCAAAGACTCACGGCGGATCCTCTGGGGCACCTTTGTTTTAGATTCCACGTGATTAAAGTACGAAAGTGGCTTATTTGATACTGATTATTCTTGTCGACGTCGTTAGAGTTATAATATAATATTTATAGGTAGGTTACCTTTTTATATGTAAATATTTTATATGTTATTTAAATATATCGAAGGCATAAATACCCTTTGAAATTGTCTATTAAATATTTTAAATACTGATCTAGTGTTGTTAACAGTTAAAATTTAACTAATAGCCCAAATCCCCTGTTAAGAGGTATCCTGGACCTTTGTCTTAGTTTTGACCTTTTGCTGTGCCCTTTCGTTGACCATAAACATTAAGGAACAATGAAAGGGTAGAAATGACCCCTGAGAAGTGCGCTAGGTAAGTTCTTGGGCACAGTCACCCCCGCCGTCCACAACAACCCCTGTCAAAGGCCACAGTCAACTCTCGAGGGAAATTATTGTCGGGATTTAAAGGGCATAGCTTGTACGTACAAAAAACTGTGTACAAAACTAATCGAATATTTTTCGTATAGTATCAGGTATTGGTCACGTGACCCCTTATTCATTATTTTGTTATGAATGCTCCAGATAATACTGTAAGTATTATTGTATGAAAATATATTTAAAAAAAAAACTCCAGATAAAATCGGAGTAAGGAATTTTACGAAGCTAAGCTCTATCGTTATAGATTATGTCCAAAATGTGACTTAAAATATCTTACTAGTATTGTTTATGGGAATGTTTGGATGGGTGGATGTTTATTAGAAGGTATCTCCAGAACGGATGGATGGATCTCGATGAAATTTGGCATATGTGTAGATCAGTCTGAAAGAACACATAAGCTACCAAGTTTTTTTAATCCACGCGAATGGTCGTCAGCTAGTTATTTTAAATATAAAAGTATTTTTATTAATATTTTCCGCGTTAAAAGGTTTTCGATATTACATCTGATCTTACATGAGTAAAAAATGTTATAATATTGATATATGTCTATATACCCAGTGTTTCCACGAGTCGATTAACACGTTTTTCCTGTTCACTCAATCTTGTTTGTTTGCCGGCTTTCGTAAAGCATTACGTTGATCATTATTGACTTTGAAGGAATAAATTTGGCAAGCGTGATCAAACAGTACTTCGCACTGCAAAAATGTATATACTCCTCTCTAAAACTTTCCCTAAATCATTGTCAACTCCAATAAGATTGAGAAATTAAATAAAAAGCAACCCTTAGAGATAAAAGGTCTAGACGTTGACCGCACTTTTGATGGTGTCGTTTTTTTTTTTTAAAGTTAGGGGAAGTTGACACTTGGACGAATTTAACCTTCCATTGTATTAATTATTCAGGGTGGTGCTTCCATGTTTTAAGGTGCGCTCGCAAGAGGGTAATTTGTTTAAAAAAATACTCGACAAAAGAATTTAGGAAGACTGCAGGGGATCTCATCAATTTCCAAAATAAAGGAGAAAGTCAGTAGTGTACAATTCTTTTGAATTAAAGTAAATATATGCATTATTTGTATTCTGATGGACTTTACAAATCTTGTAAATATATAAAGGTCTCGTGAACTCGAGAACGGTTGGACGGATTTATCTTATCTTGGTCTTGAAATGTTCGTGGAGGTCTAGGGAAGGCTAATAATTGCCGGGAACTAATTAAGTTTTTTTTTTCATTCCACGCGGACGGAGTCGCGGGCGACAGCTAGTCTATTATATTAATAAGTTAATCTTAAACAAAATAGTTATTGTACTTTGCAGTAATATGTCTAATATCTGTTAAAACAAGTTTTATGAAAGCAAATTAACTTACATAAATTATTTACTTAGAAACATACGAAGTAATTAAAACATAAATTAAAGTTATAACAAGTAAAATTTATGTAAATAACAATTTTTGTTGTAATATTTTTCATTTTAACATTTGTTTTGCAAAGATTTTGTTTTGTTTAAAAAACTCATTTGCGACTAATTTTTGTAGCTCCATAACAGCGAGTGTATAAAAAAATATTCGTACACCAATTTCATTTGTAGATACCGAGGGAGGCTTAACGTCCCGCCCGGAATACTTTAACTTTTCAATTGTAACTTTTGATGGGTTTTCGAACGCAATAATAATCGTTGTAGGTATCGCTACGATGGGGTGCGTGAATCAACGAATAGTACAAAAGAATGCCAATTTTTATGCAGAAAATTAAGTTACCGCTTCGACTGTATTATTCACACGACTCCCCTAGAGAGATACAATTCCTTTGATACAAATTTTTAATGTTTAAAAATTGGTCGTTTATATCTTACAGATATTTTAATATCGTTTAAATATGTTAGCACAATGCTTGTTCTCGTTACCGGCAACGTTCGCGCCAACCAGACGTTAACATTCAATAAATTCTTACGCACATATTTCATGAAAGATAAAACTCATGAATCAGAAGTCCGTATGTGAAAGCGTAAGAAGGTAGCTTCGTTTCCTTAGAAAAAAATTCACTCCACCGAGGCGGGATGCGAGTCGAATTTCCTGTCTGATATGAATCTTCCCCGCTCGTTTTAAGGTGATGTATTTTCCTATTTCTACCCTCTCGGTTACTAACGGCTCTGTTTCTTCTCAACGCTACCTATTTCGTAGGAGGGCCCTTTGTTAAATTGATTTTCAATTTGTTTGAAATGTGGTCCGCGATGCAACGCCCAATAAGGAGGCGGAAAAGCGGAAAATTATTTGATTGAACCGGTACTTGATGAGATTTGAACTGAATTTGGCATCACACTGGAGCCTTGACGTCGTCTATTATAATTTTCTTCAAGTGTTAATATTTACATAATTTATTCATTTTTACATAGCCTGATGTACTAACTGTACTTATATAGAGCCAATAAAAAGAGCTAAAAAACATACAAAAACACAACAAAATCGAAGTGACCGCTTAGTAATTTTTTACTAAGTTAGAACGTTTTTACATACCTATATAACAGAAAAGTTATCTCAAATCTGGCGTTCTCCCTTGAGATAATAATTTTCTATTAACTTCTTGAGATGTTACTTTCATTTTATTGTCAAGTGATAGGGATTAATTCGCGTGACTTATAACTGCCATACATCTGATGTACCGGGGGGTCTGGGGAGGGTAAAATAAAGCTTCCCCGCGATTATATTAATACACGGAAGGGGGCAGCGGATAAAATGATCCGGGTAGACTCGGTAAGCCGTCTAAGTGGCGTCCTAAAGGTTTGTAAGGAGACGTTCGAAAGCCCTGAGGCCATAGTTCACCTCGACATAGCTCTTACAGACATATTACGTAGGTTACACAATGTATTAAAATAAAATTTATATTAATTTTACCATAAATTAATTAGGAATGGTACCCGCGTATGGTCGTCCGGTGCGGATGTCTCATGACACATTAAACAATTTAATTTTACAATATTTGAGATTGTAATGCTCATCAATCACCGCTAAATTTGTAAAAATGTGTTCATGAAATTTAAAAAATGTTGCAAAAAAAGATAACTATAAATCGTACTAAATTATATTAGAGTATTGTAGTAATTTTAAGGACTTTAATCTACTTTTATCAACTAAGTTAGTTACAGTTAATTAATAGATTGCATTTGTTTTCTAGTTAATTCTTCTTAATTTAGATTGTCTTTTAAAATCTCAGCGGTATAGAAATCTAAATGTTAATCTTTTATAATGGCGTGCAATCTATAACAAAACTTCTAACAATAGGAGTTCAGAGTGAAAAGGTCGTAAGTTACCTAGATTAATTTCGAATGATATTTGATAGACCTCCTCTGACAGCGAGAGAGGGGGAAGATCTGACAAATGAGTACATTTTCATGTCTTCGAACCGCCTGGGGTTGTATTCCGCCTTCCGAATGTGATATAGATTAATTTTCGATTGGAAATGCATTTTATAAGACGGCGATATTAATTTTGTAATAGAAATGATTACTGCAGATTTATTTAGACTAAGTTGTTTTAACTAGTTATCTACGCTTGGCTTATATCTCAAATATTCTATATGTATTTAATTATTTTTTTAACATTTCAACTGAATTAGGATAAACATTTCAGATCTCCTTTACCGTTATCGATGTTTTAAATATTTGAAAGTGTTATCATCTATAAGTACCTACTAATATCTATTGTAAAAAGGAAAGTTTTGATTGTTTGTTTGCTAGTGTGAACCGTTTTGTAAAATTATTTCACTGTTGTGAAGTTTCATTGCCTGGTGATAGGCTATATTTACTACATTATTTTTTAATTCCGCGCGGACATAGTCGCGAGCAACTGCTAGTGTTATATAAAATACGTTTTAAAAGAAATGCATCAAATAAACAACGCAATTTTATATTAATAATAATATAATAAGATTGAATTAAATAGAGTACGATATTCTACAAATTACTTCTAAACAAGGCTTTTTATTTGTTTGTATTTGTGTACCGCGTAAACAAATCCAGCCAGTGCTAGTGGATGTGACGTCAAGGGTTTCATTGTATCTCTGCTGGCTTCTTGTAATTTAACATTATACTCGCGAAGCTGACTCGTTTCATATTTCTTTTGTCGTTTCGTTGGAACTTCTTTATGAATATCTTATTATGAACCTAAATTGAGAAGCAGCTTACCTAGTCGTTATTTGCGTTGTAGCAATTTTTGCTCCGTTTGCTCAGACGTTCGCAAACAAATTTTAATTGGGTTTTTCGTGTCTCGGCAAACTTGTACAGTCCATATTGAGATGCGAATGAATTTTTATGGAGAAATGTTTCATTTTTCACTTTGAAAGGGTGTGTCGATAGCGGGAGCGATCTGTAATCGATTGCACGGCAATTCAATAAGACGCTTGTTTATTTCCATTTAAAAATATTTAATACAGGCATTTAGTTCTTTCATATTGAAAGCTGTGGGTAGTTTTTTTATTTTATATGATAAACGTCGTATTAAAAAGAAAGCAATAAATAACTTTTACATTAGGTAATTTGCATTAAGATAAAGACTATAAATAAAAAAATAACTGGTATAAAAAATATTGCTATTTGGAATTTATATGGTAACTTTTGTAATGTCTGTTAAACGAGAATACGTCAACGAAGTCGTTACGAGACGGTTATAAGGCAAGAACATTTTTAACTGCAACAATCAGAGATGGCGCTAATGCAATGAGTATACGACTTGTGATAAATCCTCACGATACATCTTCCGACAAGTACGAGTTTAAAAAGAGCAGAATTTTCATCGTTATGTGAAAATTGCGTGGAAATGAAACTCTGTGATAAGAAAAGACCCGACATTATGTTCGCGTTATCGTACGCATCGTATAATTTACTTAATGTTTCGTTTAAGAAATTTCTCAAACTTATTCGTATATTAAAGCTGTAAATCAAATCAAATTAGATTAATAGTACTAATATTATAAATGCGAATGCTTATATGGATGGACGAATGTTTGTTAGAAGGTATCTCCGAAATGGCTCAACGGATCTCGTTGAAATTTGGCATACATGTAGAACATAGTCTGGAAGAACACATAGGCTACTTATGATGTTTTTTAATTCCACGTGGACGGAGTCGTGGGCAAAAGCTAGTAAAAGAGAATATTCGTTTTTCAAAGTTAAGCGTTAACTACGACAGTAGCGTTTGCACTAAAAATATTAATACCAAGCAACGCGTTTATAACCACCAGATTGTTCAGATTGTCGCTGATTGAAAAAGAACTTTAGACACAAAGCAAGGATGTGATATTATGTACAGCTTATTTTCAGTCGCAGTCAGTAGATTGAAAAATTTCCAAACAGTAAAAAACGAATGTACTATATTTGGAAAAGCTTGGTTCGAATCGTCGGTGTTTACCTTGTGGCGACGCAGCTCGACATTTGGTCTACTCAGGCACCCCATGTATCCCTCGGGGCATTTCCGCCCCACTCATTATCCCGATAGTTATTACTGTCATTTTTCAACTCGTTATTTACTCTGAGCAGAGCTGATAGGGCGACATTTGCGCAAAGTTCTTTGAGATTTCAGTAAAATATCTTGAAAGATTTTAAGAGGCTTACAGTGAAGTTTAACGTCGGATTAAACTTGACTCTGTTTTGTCGAAGAGAATACAGGGAGTCATAAAATATGATACACGTGTCATTGCAAAGAATTTCTACTACAGCTATTTAAGTTTGCGTAGACAATTTCTTGATGTCTTTGTCTTTTAATCCTTCTATTCTAGACCGACAAAAGTACAAACATGTTATACATTGTTTGGTATTACTTCCACCTTAAAATCGATGTTTTTGCCGCACATGTACGACCAATTTATAAATTTATACGTTCGTGACAGCAAATACTGGAAAA
>NW_013531711.1:3405603-3448664 GCF_000836235.2 Papilio xuthus | reverse complement strand
TCGGCGTGACAAACTTTTATAATATATTTAAGCGTTATGACAGGAGAAGAAAAATATTGGGTTGCCCAGTAAGTTCGTGCCGCTTTATAAGGAAAATTGAAACCCTGTTCTCTGAAATTTTTGGAAATTTTTTAAATTATATTGGTACGACTCTATACCTAAAACGTCTTTTATTTTTGGCTAAAATTTAAAAAAATGGTTTTTATCTCAACCAATGAAATGAAATTATTCACAACATAGAAATATTTGTGACGTTTGATAATGGTGGAAATCCGAAAATGAATCCACTTCAGCTACAGTCTATTTTAAGCTTCCTATCGAAAATCGGAACGAACTTTCCGGACAACCTATAATGTTAATACAAAGTGTCAAATGAATGTAACAGAAGTAGTTTATTCCAAATTGTATCACAAGTATATAGAGATAGAGTTCAATTTTGTCAAATGTACCGATATTTTTGCGCACCTTGACTGCTTCGTTACTTATGACGCTGTGGCTGCTACGATATTTATGAGCATCTTGCATGTACTCATATATTTGACGCTGTGTATGTACCGATGTTTTTGAGCAGGGTGAATGTATCTATTATTTTGAAGACTTTTGTTGTACCGATATAATTGATTACTTTTGATGTACCTATATATTTGCATATCTTGTCTGTGACGATCTATATGACGCTGACTGTACAAAGTGTCAAATGAATTTAACAGAAGTAGTTTATTCAAAATTGTTCTACAACTATATATAGATAGAGTTCAATTTTGTCAAATGTTACGATATTTTTGCACACCTTGACTGTTTCGTTACTTATGACGCTGTGGCTGCTACGATATTTATGGGCACCTTGAATGTACTCAAATATTTGACGCTGTGTATGTACCGATGTTTTTGAGCAGGGTGAGTGTATCTATTAATTTGAGGACTTTTGTTGTACCGATATAATTGATCACTTTTGGTGTACCGATATATTTGCATATTTTGTCTGTTACGATCTATATGACGCTGACTGTACAGCTTATTTTCAGTCGCAGTCAGTAGATTGAAAAATTTTCAAACAGTAAAAAACGAATGTACTATATTTGGAAAAGCTTGGTTCGAATCGTCGGTGTTTACCTTGTGGCGACGCAGCTCGACATTTGGTCTACTCAGGCACCCCATGTATCCCTCGGGGCATTTCCGCCCCACTCATTATCCCGATAGTTATTACTGTCATTTTTCAACTCGTTATTTACTCTGAGCAGAGCTGATAGGGCGACATTTGCGCAAAGTTCTTTGAGATTTCAGTAAAATATCTTGAAAGATTTTAAGAGGCTTACAGTGAAGTTTAACGTCGGATTAAACTTGACTCTGTTTTGTCGAAGAGAATACAGGGAGTCATAAAATATGATACACGTGTCATTGCAAAGAATTTCTACGACAGCAATAATCTTACAGTGTTTTAATACAGTCGTTAATCGACAGGATCCAATTTTTTGTGCAAATCATTCACATAAATCCCCTGTCATAATTTGTTTGTAAAAAGTTATTAAAGTAATTTAACTTTAAAGCTGCGTCAATCTCGAGTTACTTTTTTGACAATGATCTATAATTTTACATTATAAAATTGAACGTAATTTGACTATGAATATTTGAATCTCACTGAATATTAAAAAAAATATATACACGCATTTATAAATTTGCGGAGACAATTTCTTGATATCTTTTTTTTCAATCCTTCTATTATAGACCGACAAAAGTACAAACATGTTATACATTGTTTGGTATTACTTCCACCTTAAAATCGATGTTTTTGCCGCACATGTACGACCAATTTATAAATTTATACGTTCGTGACAGCAAATACTGGAAAACTAGACGTGTCTAGACGTTGAGGCATAAATAAGCAATGATTACCAGTTACAAGTGCCATATTAAGTCCGCCCTATGCAACACGATAGGGCGAGCATTCATAAAAGGCCACTATAATGGATTCGCGGCCACTCACAAATAGGTTTGTAAATATTTTATGAGATCTGTGTGGACTGGTGGGTAAGTGATTGACGGCTGAGCGGTCCCTTGAGTCCTCGTAATGCAGTCCATCCTTGATGCCTACTGAACTATGGTGCATTGTTTAATCTTATCCAACTTAATGGATTACTCGTTAACCACACGATGACTCATAAAATTTATTGATTTCAAAACTGAGCTTTTGAACGTTCAAATGTAGACATTTCAATGTCTGAACGTATTTGTTATTAGTCACTCTGAACATTAAATAAAATAAAACACAATTTGTAAAATTGCAATTACGTGCATACAAATTACAGGATGAATCATAAACATCTTAAAATTCTGTGATCCTCACGAATAAATTGTTTATGTAAAATCCTGTAAATGTTCTATCAAGTTTCGTACATTTTAAATTACGTTATAAACATTAGGTTCGTTTAATTACTCGAATAAACCGACAACTGTTGTTGCATATTTCAACTACAAGCGAAACGTTAACTAGTTTCTACTTCCAAAGCGGTGGCAAAATGAACACACCTGTATATATGTTTTGCATTACACGTCGGGGCCCGAAAACTGCACGAAATTAATCAACGTTTAATTCTAGACCGCGGACTGGAGAAAGCCTTGCGAGTTTCGAGGCGCAGTCGAGGGAATTCAGCAAAATTAACCGACAACATTCGCCCTGCCCAAACTCGACCGCGCTGCAAAATATGCAAATGGCGAAGCGACTCATTTGACGAATTTTAATAGATATTTAACTGTGTTCATTATGAAGTTTGAACTAACTTCATCGGACATGCAGCTTACCGCTAACATAGCTGCATATTTAATAAGACTTACCTATAATACGTTGCAATGTATAAAATAATTTGATTTGGATAATTTTAATTTTTTACAAAAAATATAACCCATAAATGTGCTTACGACATATTTAAACGATTACATCACTCATTTTCATTCAAAATTTCATTGATTTTTAAGTCTTTTAATTTGAGTAATATAATATGCTCCGTAGATTGCAAGAATATTTGTTTATAAAATTAATAAGACATGTATCTTTTTTAAACAAACAAAAAACACATTAAAAGTAACTAACAAAATTAATTTACGTGAAAAATAATAAAGACTTCCAAATACAAAGTTCAAGTAGGCAAAATTTTTGTAAGGCTTTTCAGCAGGGATAAAAAATAATGCAAACAACCATTCTTTGAAGCTTCGTTGTTTATTTTTATTTCATCGCAAGGAAGAGGATCCAGCTTGATGACAAGACAGGCTCGCGCTGATTTAGATTTACGAGATATGTAAATAGGAATAAGTCGCCTTGAAAAATTATTCCAACACAATTTGGGTTAATTGAATTTTTGTTCGTTAAATTCAATGTGAAACACACCTAACGCTTAATTACTTGCGAGGGTTTGTTAATTTATAACGTCAGACGGACTTGGCGTATTCGACGGCCGAGGCGCAGGATAACATCGGAACTCCCTTAAGATTAATTTGGCGAGGTACTCGCGAACTTTAACTCGTTTGCGTCTGACCGAATTCCGAGCCGGCCGTCCTCACAGTTTAGAATTAAATTTAATGAAATAAATTTTAGAGAATTACCGATCGAAATTCACCACCGCCGTAGGGCTCCAGTCGGACACAAGCGGATAGTTGCGATACAAACTTTACCAGATAATCTCTCCTATGCCTTACACGTTAAATGTCATCGGCATAGTTTCCTGTTGAAGAACGTAAGTGGACGAAGCTGCGGTCAGTTAAGCCCGAAAACTTTCGGGTCTGCGCCGTATATGCTCAAGAATGGCTATGTAACATCGTCACTTTAATGCTGAAGTTGCTTAACCTTTAATGTGATTAGTGTGAAGAGAGAGGGGCTGCTAAATTAAAGAATGGACGCCATTATGCCCGAAATGCCTCAGAAGCCGTATAAAAACTTTCGGTTATGTTTTCGGGGGTAGACGGAATGAAGCCCTATTAGGTAGATACGAAAGATAAATACCCCGCAATGTACACGGCTTTGTGATGATATTACAAAATGAATCACATTCAGTTCAAGTGTTAATTTTGTTTCAAACTTTTAAATAAATTAGCAGGCTTTTTTAGCAGAATTTGTTATAAGAGAAGCCATAAATACAACCAACAAATTAAAAAAAAAACAGGGAATTAATATAAGATTGAAGGTAATTTAATTCAAATACAGTATGTATGGAAACTTCTCTACAAAAATCAAAAAGTATTTTAAACGTTTTGACGAATAGGTGGATCATAACGAGTCGGGACCTCGAGGGTCAATTCGGGGGTCCGTTTAAGTGTCACGGAGATGATCGAAGAGGGAAATTAAAAATTGAAAAACTTGCCGCCATGATGGTTGTGGCGTTAATGGCTGTACATAATAAATAAAGCGGACCGCTTGTAGGCTTATGTGCGTGTCGAGTGGGGGGTGTGGCCGGGCCCCGCGAATGGTCTCTCACGGCGACATCCGAGACGACCGGGCCCTTTGGAGAGCTACCTCGGCCTGTTTCATATTGCCCTGCCCGAGCCCTGAGAGCTGCTTCACTTTCAAAAAGCCCGCTTCGAAACACTGTTAGGGACAACCTTGAGCCTTTTTCAGATCCTAAAGCACTTAAAGTATAAATGTACAATATGTTTGCAATTACGTTTAAACATCAAAGTGAAAATTTAGTGAATCAAGCAGGAAAAGATTTCCCCATTGACCTACTAAGATTATAAGTTCAAACTAAACCCAATTCGTCAATTAAAATAAAACTGTTGGAAATTCTATTAAATCTCTTAAGATGTGTCAGTTGAATCCCCGAAATAAAATAGGTTAAACATTTTGATATAATACTACTGGTTTTATTTATGCAAGCCAAGAAAAATCATTACAAAGTACGGCAAATTTTAGAAAACCATTGGCCGATCGCTGAAGTGATTTTGAATCGTTCAACAAAACAACTTAACAAACCCTTTTATCGAAGGGTCGCCATCTTGTTTTTCCTGTTCCTCCCGTCAGTCTGACGTCTGACAGGCAGCCATTTTTAAAAAACTGGAGTGCGGCTTCCTTCCGCATCGGTGGGCCGTCATGAGAACTATCGTGGCGGCGACACCCCTTCTCTTTACATACATTGCATTCATTGTTTTAGCAATATGGCGGTACATACGAGGAACTTTTGTTGTTTGACGGGCCGCGATATGAAATCCGACCGGCGTGACAGCTGGCCCAACGAATAAACGTGCGATGTCAAAAGTTTCCTTTTGCAATTTACAAACACTCTTTTTTGACTAGCTTTATCTTTACATAAAAAGTATTGACTGACGATTAACATTAACTTTATAATATTCTTAACAATTACGAAAATGTATACCAAATTATAATAAGCTGCCATATTTTTTCATTAAAATATTTGTTCACAAAAATGTAAGCAACGTCTCCACGGCATTTCTTTTTCGACCGGGAATTAAAAAGAAAACGTTTGGTATTGCCATTATATTCCAATTACATTCCATTTGGGACGTGACGTCACATAATTTACCCACCTTTGGCATTCTCGGCGTAAGAGGCCGTGGCAAAGCGGTGCCGGCGCGAAATCTGTCATTCGCTTCCACTCAGTAGTTACACCCTTCACTCCCCCGGTACTTATTGTTTTAATTGTTGCCTCTGAGAGGTAGGAGGTGCTTAAGCTCAAAGGACTTACAACATGGCCCCTTCTGTTCTATATTCGATTGTGTAACATTTAAAAAAGGACTTAGTCATTTTAAAATATATTAATATTCCAAGTGTAAGTCGTTTCCATTTATACAAATAGTAAGACTTTTTCCTAATTTAAAGTATGTTTTTAAACTGTATGTTTAATAAGTTAAAGCTTCTTGTTAATAAGAGAACGTTCGATGATATTTCAAATTGATTTTGTTTTGTCTACTAACATAAAGTAACATTGACTTTGGCCTGAATAAGGGTCACAGACGCAATAAGGTTTATGTAAATAAATCGCTTGTAATTACAGCTTTACAATCGGGACAGCGAGTAACAAAATCAAACGGCCGTCCGCGGCTGGTACAATAACAAGGGGACGTTAGAAAAACAACTCTAGGTCAAGATTACTCTAAGGGACTAGAGTGGAAATGTAAACAGTTTTTTTGATCTAACACTGTTGATACATGATTTAAATCACAGTAATTATACGAAGAAAACGAGACATTTTTATTTATTAATAGGATAGACATTAAAATTATTGAATGGATTGTTATGCGGTTTCCCTCACGACGACTACAAAAAAAGTCTGTTAGTTTAACAGTGGTAGAACCCGCTTTAACATCTTCGCACAACTTGGTCCGGCTCGCCCGGTGAAATACCACGACTAGAAGAGAGATGTGAATTGGAAGAAATTCCGCGTTTCGTCTGATGAGTAAGCGTCCCGGACGCCTAATTTAGTCCTCTTTCCCTTCCCACCCTTTTTCTTATAAAGAAATGATGGGAAGTGGAAGTGAACATTCCGGAAAAGGGGATGCCTGGGAAGGGAAAATATTTTATTTCTGTGCATCCTCTCTTCCGTCGATTGAAAGTAGGCTACGCATATGCAATTGCGTATGTTTATGGGCAACGGTCACTTCGCTATTTCAGCGATTTCAAGTGGCCGCTCGCTCGTTTGCCACCTTATGATATAAAAAAAAGTCAGAATACGTATGTATACGCTTTCCTTGATAGGCTAAAACTGGTCGATAGTTAGGATAAATATAGTTGATCTGTCTGACTGCTAGCAAGTTTTGATTTTGCATTTCAATACAAAAGATTCTTGCAACTGCTTTGTAAATCACGAAGACAAAAAAAACTTTGCGATTTTTTTTAAAGGCATAAATCAGGGGATTTTAGTGACAAATATCAAGTAGAATCGATAGTGAGTCGAAGTTAAATCTTTGTCTTCCCCGACCCTTCCTTAAGCAGTATTTTACTCTCGATTGAGAATAATATCGGATTGAAAAAAGATAGGACCAACAAAAAGCATGAAGTGTTGTAAATATTTGATGTAGTTACATTAAACGTTACGTGCATTGAGAATGTATGAATTTATCCATAGAACAGATTAGTACTATTCTAAAGTTGAAACTAACTATTTTAGTTTCAACTTTATGATGACATCAAGATACTTGATTGTGAAACTTAAAAATTATAAGTATCAGCAAAAGCGGTGCTTTAGAAAGGCTCGCAAATATTTCTAGATTTGTCAACCGTCTTTATTCTAAAAATACCTAACAAAACTAAGTTATCAAATTGAACAATAAGATAATTTAATTTAAACAAAGTTATGAGTAGAAATACAATAAATATATTAGCAACTAATCTCCTAAGTTAATTTAATAAAATAAAATAAAATTCCAATCCAGAATTTTATTTACTAATAAAATATCCACTTCACAACTCCCTAGTTTGATTTAGAAGTTAACATTTTGAAATTGATTGCATCACTACGTTGAATATAGCTTGTAAATAAAATGAAATTACTGATACCCGGTAGCTGAAGGAAATTCGATTTAAAGAACTCTACAAACAGTAGCATAAGAGTTATTTTATGTTTTCCTTTTAATATAGAAAACTAAAGTAGCTAATCAAAGGCAAAGGAGGATAAACAAACAAGATGTAGGAGCTTCGCGCAATCACGCCGGCACCGCGCGTTGTTTGTTTGGTTCTCTTTTAGCGAAAATAGATTGCTTGTCAATACACAGGTCAAACACACAACAAGGGCTACTGTAAACTGGCTAACAACCTTATTTATTATAGCTGTGTAACAACCTTTGTCGCCTGTCTTATCCAGTTTATCTTTCATACTGTTAGGAAGAAAATCCGAAAATATGCCAGTGTATTGACGCAACACTAGCCTTACTAAAATGTCGACGTTTATGGCCCCTCACTATTAATTCTGACACTGGACTTTGTAACGAAAGCACGTCATTCGCGCCAAATGATTTTAACTAGTACTGTCTAAAAATACAAACATAAAAATTTAATTAAATATCATTGGAAGAAGTAATAGGACTGTTTTGCTAATGCATCTTCTACTTATAAAGAACATCATACATTTGCATAAGAAATGTCGGTATAATTACTGTTCGTTTTTAATAAGTAATTTATAGTGACTTAATTCCTTTTTTTATTAGTTGGTATTTACTTTAACATGTGTCGTGCCAACATATAGATAAAAACACACACATAGAATTTGTATTCCGGTGGGAGAGTAAGTAACAAGTTAGAGCAAAAAGTCTCCAGTCCGTTGCACCCACAACTTTTAGTTTAAAACTTAACTCGGCGCTCCATAAATAAACCTTCGGTTTTGCCTTGGGTTATTCGGCGATTTCGAATTTCGAATTGGGAGTGGAAGTGTTAAGTCGCATAAATTACAGTTTCCGAGGATCGCAGTCAGAAAAACAAGAGAGAAGCAGCACTTAGGAGTTTGACTAATCGCCAGTCGGCGATGACAGTTTGGAGAAAACGAGAATTGGACTATACATTATTCGAACTAAAAGTTTTACACTAAAATGATTAAAAAATACTGGCCATTTACTGACTAGGTTGTATTTGGCTAAAACTAACAAACGCATTTGTCATTTGAACAGATTATTTAAACAAAAAAGATTGTATGGAACACTAACAAAATAATACAGCAAAGAGTAAGGTTGTGATAAGTATAGTGTTAAATAGCACTGAGCTTGATAAGTATTTTAACAAATCCGCGAAGCAACAGATCTTGTAATGATCCGAGTTAAGCGTCGCGCCTCGGTCGGCGTGATCTAAGACACCCACTTCACACCCCCCTAGTTACGGTCCTGCCGTATATCTCCGAACACGGCCAGTTCATTTGCTTCACGCCTCATACCCGCAAATAAATCACCAACCCCCTACACATACACTTTCGGAGCCGAGTGAAAACTCTTGTAGCATTTTTCCGAATTAAGTTTTTAGTCACGTCCCAACTTCTCCTAGGAATATTTATTTTTCTATCAGACCTTCAGTCGATTAATATTAACTTGACTTATGACATATTCCTACATTAACTGTAAAGTTGTACGTAAAAAATATTGTGCATTTCCAAAACATCTTACTCCGTACTAATGTTATAAATGCGAATGTTTGGATGAATGGATGTTTGTTTGAAGGTATCTCCAGAACGGCGAAAAGATGTAGATCATATATCATAGCCTGGTGGAACACATAAACGAATAATGTTTTTTTTTAATCCGCGCGGACGGAGTCGCGACAGCCAGTATTTTACATTTTAGGCACAATTATTTTCTTATGTTAAAACCGTTATATTAACACACAATAAAGTAGAGGACAAATGGCTGGATCTGTAAGTCGGTCCAC
The DNA here is from genome assembly GCF_000836235.2 of Papilio xuthus. Taxonomy (NCBI): domain Eukaryota; kingdom Metazoa; phylum Arthropoda; class Insecta; order Lepidoptera; family Papilionidae; genus Papilio; species Papilio xuthus. The sequence goes on along the minus strand of NW_013531711.1, from coordinate 3,439,312 downwards.
ACACGATCCCACCGCAGCCCGGCAACTTTCTTTGTTGCTCCGCTCAACTATTGTTTAGAGTTAAACTTGCTCGGATGCCGAATGGACAGCACTGACTCTGTGAGAAATTGTTTTGTGTTAGTTTGGAAAGGAAAACATTTTGCTAGCAGCTTAGCCCAAACTCGGTACGAAGCGAGCGCGTGACTCGCCCTGTTCATATTTTATGAGATAATGTGAGTTTAATTGTTCAGAATAAACACAGCTTATTTTACTATTTGTATAAGGAATGTACACATTTTCGAAATGTACTGTTAAATTTGTATTGTATGTTGAATTTATAATGAAAAATAGTTACTCGTATTTTAACTCAATTGAATAAACAACGATTTTGGTTGCCGTTTATGTAAAAAAACATGCTACATAGTAACAAAGATCTCTATCATACTAGCTGTCGCCCGCGTCTTCGTCTGCACGAAATTCAAAAAACTGAATTAGCAGTGTTAGGTAGAAAATGCCGGTGTACTGGCGCAACACTATCTTTACTAAAATGTAAACGTTTATGTCCCCTCACTATTCATCCTGACACTTGACTTTGTAACGAAAGCGCGCCATTCGCGTCAAAGGATTCTAATTAATAATGTCTAAAACCTACGTGATTTTCCAGACTATGTTCTATACATACCAAATTTTAGCCAGATCTGTTGCGCCTTTCCGGAAATACCTTCAAACAAACATCCATACATCCAACGATCTAAACTACTAATTTCGCATTTATATTATTAGTAAGATAATAGTTAAAATGTAATAAGTTCTTGTCTTACAATCTTATTAAATAAACGATATTCAAATACATTTGATATAATCAAATATATTTGATTTATATAATAGAAAAAAAATGATTTCATAGAAATTGTATTCTGTCTCGAAAACAAGTTATCGATCAAAGGCCTCTATTAATAAATAGAGCGAAAAATATATTTCTCGTTCGGTTCATTCAAGAAGAAGGAATGTCGAGTAATGGAAAGGTAAAAGAAATAGGTATATCAATAAACTTGATATGTATAACTAAACGTATAGGAAGGCAACTGACTTGTATATTGCAAGTTCTTGACTTTATTTTATTACTAGCTGTTAACTGCGACTCTGTCTGCGTGTAATTAAGCAAAAATCTCAATTAAAAATAGGCTACGTGTTCTTCCAGGCTATGTTCTTTATCTATGCGAAATTTGAGCGTGATACATTCAGCCGTTCTGGAGATACCTTGTAACAAACATCCATCAGACAAACTATTATATAATTAAAAAATCACTCTTTATATATATAGACACCTGAGTAAAACAGTACATTTGAATTAAACATTGAATATTACATTTGCATATTAGTTTGGTTCAAGTAGAGCATTTCAAATGACTTTACATTTCGCTGAAATTGTTTTCTTTCCAATATAAATAATGTTCGGAGTCTTAACACGACACATTAATAAAAGTTTATCTGTATTGAATAAAACAAGTAAAGAAGCTTACAAATTAAATTGGAAATAAATCAAATTTTAAGAGGATTATGTAGAGTTTAAAACTTTGTTTCTAATATCGTGCATATATTTCAACGGCGCGACGCGACGGCACATCTGAGCCCCGACGGGAACACGCAACTTTTTACATTGTTCTGCAATATTTTAAATGCATAAATTAACGTCTAAATTGTTGAAAACTAGCAAACGTTGAGGTTAAAGTTTCACTAGGGGTATATTCTTATGCAAATAAAGACAATGACTTGACTATCGCTACCACTTTAAAAGTATTCAAAATTCGTCCACGGTATCCGACCCTCATAAAAATGTTTTGTTTGTCCTAAACGTTCCAAGTGGCTGCTTAGTAAACTTTTCTACGAGTCATTGTTTTCGATGTGCCAACGTTAGTAATGGAAATATTTTCGTAAGCCCAATGAGAAATCCGTGACTTTCATAAAATTCTTTAGTGAAAAAAAAAACTCACGACTTAATCAGAATTATTAAAATTTCTAAGAAATAACATTTTATTTTGTGCTGTTTCCCTTGATGGTATTTATTACTACACTAACTATCGCCCGCGACCTCGTCCGCGATGTAAAAAAAAACCTAGTTAGTGGCCTATGTGTTCTTCCAGACTATGTTCTACACATATGTAAAATTTCAGCAAGATCTATGCAGCCGTTGTAGAGATACCTTCAAACAAACATCCATCTATATCCATCCGTCCATCTATCCATCCAAACATTCGCATTTATAATATTAGTAAGAATTAGTAAAATAGTGTTTTTTTAATGTAAGTTTTATGAATAACGAATTTATTATTTGCCTTTACAGTTTAAACAGTAAATCATAATTGTTTAATGCAAAGTAAAAGATTAAATGTAAGGAGAAAATTAAACATTTACATCAAAGTAATTGTAAAGAGCCGACAAGCGGCCGGATCTCGATTTATAAAGCCTGCAGAAACAATCATTCAAATAGGCTGTTCATATTGAATATTAAACGCTGTTTCCACTAAAGAATGGCAATAATCTGAAAGGCAAGTTGAGAGGAGGAAATAAATTTGTAATGCTAAGTTAGAAATTCGATTCTTGTGTTTGAAATGAGCAAATATACTTATGGAAAATGGTCCACAAAAGGAATCTTACTTCTTACTAATATTAATGCGAATGTTTCCATGTATGGATGGATATTATATTTTTTTTATTTTTTTTTTTGGATTTTATGGATGGATATTTGTTAGAAGGTATCGCCAGAACAGGACCGCATCTGCAGGGACCTCGCATAGACTACTAATTTTTTTTTTTTTTAATTTGGTGCGGACGAAGTCGCGGGCGACAGGTTGTAATAAAAATAACTATGGTTTTATGTAATAATATCATAAGCGAGATAGAATATTAACCGTATCAATTGAAATGGTAAAACTTTGTGCCAATAAGGTCTATGATAATATTGCGCAATTTATTAGACTTGCAAATTCGTGGCTGATCTCCCCCTTGTATGAAATATAACAGTGGTCGATACGACCTGCCCGCAACCGGCGGGGCATAGTATAACACCCCCATTTTAGCTCTAATTAAAAAGCCATCAAAGAGTTTTCAGTCATTAATCATGAAACTGTTAGCGGTGAATGCCGACTTCCCTCCGACTCGAGTCGAGTTAAAAAGGAGGATTTGGAAATTAACAAAATACCTAAAATATTCAAGGCTAGCGGAGTGGCAATCCTCTTGTAAAAACAAAGATTCTGCGGCTTTAAGCTGAACGAAATTTAAGTTGTTTCTAGCGATTTTGTGGATTGAGAACCCTTCTTTTTTTAAATACCACAGAATAATGCCAACGATATTTTTAAGCCTCGTAATTGACTGCAGCGGTTATACTTTCCACATTTTTCTTTCTTTCTTTTCCTTTGAAATGGCCGAGCCGGGAAAATTGTATTTACATTTAAATATCCCAGTCCAAGGATAAAACGAAAATCGTTAATAAAAGTGGATTAAAAGGGATAAGTAGAACTGATAGACTCTCGTATTTATATTGTACAAAAAAAAGGTAACATTTTTCATTATTGTATTTATTTCACAAACAACCGGACTAGAAGTTGTACTATGATACAGCGTTTAATGAAAAACAGATTAGTCTAAATTAGCAGAATTAATTTCCTTACAAACATATACGTATTTCATATGAACGTCAATGTGAAAGAAATGAATGTAATTCTGTTTTGGTTCTGAAAGGAAAAACTCAATTCCTACTATACGAAAACAATAGGCCATGAATAGTAATGGCTTCATTACGGTCTACAGATTTGTGTGTGATAAACGAAGAGCCCGCTTGTCAAACGCACTCGCGTTAATTCCACGACGCTTACTCGATGTCGACGCGATAAACTAAACAATCGACGGCTGTCCATGAGCACTGAATAACGCTTCGCTGTTAACTGGAGTGCATTCCACAAATCCACTAAAATCATTAAAGTATTGGAAGTTAGGTTTAAAACCTGCATACAAAGAATAGAAACTGTTTACATGAAAAGAAGGCAAAACAACGGACAAGTGTTAAGTTAGACGAATTCCTTATAACATATATGTAACTTCCAGATATCCAAATCAAGGAATATAATAATATTAGTCAATGCCCGCGACCCCGTCCGCAAGGTGCCTATGTGATCTTCCATACTATGTTCTACATCTATGCTAAATTTCGTCTAGATTCGATAAGCCGTTCTGGATAGCTTCTAACAAACATTCATCTATTTAAACATTCGCATTTATAAGAAGTGAGATGTCAATTTAAACGATGAGGCAATTTTGATATTGTCATATAACTAAATAGTGACATCGATTGATTAATCACAAGAATATATGAAACGTTATGAAAATGAGTTACTTTTTTGAATATCGAAGCTTTTCAATTAACCAATCCGATGACAGGATAGGCTAGACGTTTGTTTCGGACACCGGTCTGATTTCAGAGTAGTGGCCACTAGAGTTGGACGTGCGAACATTGCCATGTGGTATCAAGGACACTTGATCGTCCACTCGATAAACGATTCGGCGTCACGATCGGGTCTCCATTAAGCCCTATGATCTGGGAAACAATGACCTCTTCATTATATCACTATTAATGTCGCGTCCACTATATTAATATGCCGATAATAACCTACTTAGTGCCATAATTAGCTGGCTTTGTTTCGTAAACTGCACGTGCTAAGATTGAATTATTAGTTCAATAGGAAAATTAATGTCTCATGCGCAATTTAACGCATATGTGTAAAATACAATATTGGAAAAGTACCCTTTAAGGATTTCAAATGATATAAATGATATGAGCTTCAAGTAGGCCTTGTTTCGTTGTTTGCTTTACAAATTTACGCGGTGGTTTTTGATTCAATTTATTGAACAACATCTAGATGGTCGCCATCATTGATTGAGTGGACTCATTCTGCGAACTTCGTATACCCGTAAAATACCCGCATGATATGATAGTTTTATTTTATGTTTGATAAATTATTTTATAAACATTCGGTCGTTTATAGATGGCTTATGAAACATATTGTGAGTATACAATAGGCAATAAAACTCACAAAACCAATCCAATAGCGCAGTTTATAGTTATTGTAGCGTGATCCCGAGCCAATTACGTTAGTTTGGGGGAACAAAGTAAAAAAGAATAACAATAAAGTAATATAATTTGGACCCAACGGCGGGCGTAGTCGTTACCTATTTGTTTGGGGGACTACTCTAATTTGATGAAGGAACGGGATTCATTTCCATCATTACTCCATACAGTTATGACTCTCGGGTCGAAATTAAATTTATAATGGGCCAAATATTAAATTGCAAATTTAATATTAAATTTAAACCTTAATAAAATACTTAAGATATAAAATACATCCGCGTTTCTATTTGGATATTGTAGATTCTAAAGTTTAGGAAAACTTTTAAAGTTTCGACTTGAAAATAAATTTAAACCTTCCCTAGACCTCCACGAACATTTCAAGACCAAGATACGATAAATCCCTTCAGTCGTTCTCGAGTATTCGTTAGACCAACGAACAGAAATTGATTTTTATATATAGATAAGAATATTGTTTATAATTATGTTTGCCTTAAAATGTAATCGGTCTAAGTAAAGCCGAATAAAGTACATTCATATCGTCTGACGTCTGTAACACTTGAGTACCGCAGTGTACACGACAAGAACTCCAACAGTTTTCGGCCTGCGGCGAACACCTGCTAAAGGCAGTCTATAATTAATTTTCAGATAGACAGGTTCCTTGTGTTTATTTAGCTATCGTACAGATTGAACGATTTGTAATACATAAACTTTTAACCCTCAAAACTTTGAAAATTAATTTAAAAGTTTGTAAATATTTATTTTGGACAGATATACGTATATAGTATGTTTATATGGATTAGTAAAATTATCTTGTGTGTGATTAATCAATAAGTACTATGATGAGTTTAACTTTAGCTATATGTCACTTTTTGTTAATAAATAAATTTAATATTTCTTACGCAATAATTTAGAGACATCCTATATATAAGTTCTACTACGGCGAATACACACTAGTCCGTCGTCTTATAAACTAAATAATATCTGGTTTATGTTTCAGACATATAAATTTTAATGTCTCTGAAGGTTGATTGAGTCAAAACAAATGACGAAGTACGTCGATAATATAGCAAGTAAATGATTGCAACTTGTAAAGGTTGTGTGTCGCATATCGTTAAAATCGTGAATACGACCATCGTAAAGTTACCTTTTACAATGTCATTAGGGAAATTGGCGCCGTTAATTTATAAAGGCCCCTTTAACTGTTCCGCTATCGATGAATTTAAATCGGTAATCCCGCGGTTTGTTTTATGGTTGATAACACATGATTTATATCAGAGAATACGTACGCTCGTAAAATTTACGCTAAAAATTATTCATGGACAACGTTCATTGAATTTAATAATTTAGTGGGTAATATAGTATTGCACGCAGAGTTGAAAATGTTTCGCTAATGAGTCGCGTGTCTTAGCTTCGCATACAGAACGTATACTGCAATTGCAAATGGACTAATGTTGTCGCATTTATAAAAATGTTCAATAACATAGAGTCGTAAAATTCACTTGCATATAATTTGCTTTTGAATACAAATTAATGTAGACTATCATTCAAATTTAGGATTTTAAATATGGCTGCCTGAAATGAAGAATAAAAAGGCGTAAATCTGCAATAGTAACTTAAGTTATGATTTTATTTTAAATATTAATATGTTTGAAAATCTAAAATTTGAAACATTTAAATATGCAAGAAAATCAGATAGTTTAAAATTTAAAAGTACTAAAAATGCAAGGCGTAAAGCGAAACGACATTTCAGTAGGAGTTTATAGGAGATTTTTATCTATCAATTTCCTTCATGAAAACTTTCTAAAAGTATTTTCACAGTGTAGTAGCATTTCTAGTCTATATGGAATGTTTTATCTATAAAATGTATGATATTTAGTATCACAGGAAATATTCAAGTTTACTTTTCCAAGTGTATTTAATAACAATTGTTTTATTATCAACTTTACGAACATTAAATGAAGACAATAAAATATTGTATACTACATACACGCCGGCCGTAAAAAATTAAGTCAAAACTTTAAGGTTTATAAAACCTAGTTCACCGCACCGACCCCATGTGAGTAGGAGGCCGGAGACGTGATGAATACAAAAACATAACATTGTTTTATGAAATGTTATTAGAATTCGAAATAACTTTTGTAAAATTCTATTTTGAGTCGTAGAATGTACTCTTTGTTTCAATCATTTTTCTACCGTTGAATCAATTTTTTGATATTCAGTATTTTAATAATTTATGTTAAATGTTAACTTTTCAATCAAAAGATGATTTCATGTTCATGTTTCGACAGCGTCACTTGGCAATAGTATTTTAATTTACGAGAATTTTTTTTCGCGTGTCCCATTTAATAGCTTTGTTGTTTTGACATGAAGTGTCAATAGTGGCGCGAGATTCGAGAGTATTGAATTACAGAACAAAACAAACTAAAGGCGTATAAGTGCGAAAACAAAAGAACGTCGCTCCAACAAGGATCCGATTACCTTTGACAAGCGCGGACTGCATTCGAAACGACCGAATGTACTTATTGATTGAAGCGCACTCCTTTTTTCGGGGGTGAATTTTTTAAGATTCTTTTTCTAACCATACCTTTACGTTTTTGCAGACAGTACTATATTTTAATGAAATTTTTTAAATGTAACACAGAATTAATACCAACATTATTCTGTCGAGAATATACAAGGAGTAATATAACGAAATAAAATGACAGCACAAAATAGCGCTTGAGTTAATTGAAAATAGTTTGAAACTAATTTCAATTAGAACTCAGCAAAGCAATAATTTAGATTTAAATAATAAGCAAAGCCCAATAGCAACTTCAAATATCGAGAACAAAGCTTAATTAATGCTAGGTTAGGTACCTAGATGTTGGTAACTAATTAAACTTATTCTATTATGCACAAACGAATTTGACGGGACTGTCCGATGCAAATGTAATTTGATAGAAACCGTTTACAGGCAGACTGACGGATTGTAAAGTAAGATTACTTATATAGTTAATTAATCAGTTTCAAATCTTTAAAGTTAAGTATTTCTTGAAGTCGAACAAACCAACGTCAAAAATATTATAATACACAAAAATGTTCACAAAGAAAAATGAGTTTTGTGATAACATTTGCAAGTCATATTTCAAAATTGGCGGCGCTCAGTAGCAGCCGACATGAAGGCAATCGGGCTGACAAGGACCGTGACCAAACACAGAACCCAAGATAGAGCGAACTAGCGATGCACTGTCGACGCCTTCTGTCAAGTCAAGTCATGTTTCAAAATACATGCATATTTTATACACCTATCCTGAAAATGCTGCAACAATTTTCTGTTATAAAAGAAGGGGAAAACGAGAAAGAGGTACGCTCCTTCTTAAAGGGTTCTAATTACCCGAAATACCATCTGGTCACGCATTAATGAGAGGCAGAAAATTCCTAGAGAACCGCTCCATCGAGGCGGTGCGGGTGGTACCTCGTGGGCTCTTTTGACGTCCGTAAACGTAACTTGGCGGCAGGAATACTTTCAAACAATTCTTTGGAACACTATTTGAATTGTAAGTCTTAGGCCTAAAAACTTTAAATATAACAACAAGGTTGTTTGAAGCATTTGATCCCTCTATCGTAGTTTACTAAGCAAATAATTTATATTTTGAGAGCATTTGTTAAAAATATTCCTAACATAAAGTAATGTTGATGTTTGAACCAGCATTAAACAGTCAACTGTTACGTTTATGTTCTTTATACTGCCGCCATTCTGTCAACACACGCTGTCTCCCAAACTTAAATCAGCTTTACCGCGTTCATTCCGACATCGTAAAGCGAACCTTAAATTTGGAAATAAACTGTGCATATAAATATAATCAACTCAAACATACGAAATGCTATGAAGGTACTAAATTCTTTATAACGTGGTAATGCTTTTCTAAGCTCTGTCGAAGAAGGGTTCTTGTATAATATTCCGCGGCTAATATTCAAGTTTTATGCATAGATGTCTTCCGGTGTAGAGTTACGAGGTCCATAAAGATGATATAAGCGATAAAAGCTGTACTATGTTGAACGTTGCTCGCTTAATGAACTTGCCTTTTTAATTATTCTGTTTTACTTTAAAGGTTTAATCTATTTTAAAATTAAAAATAAATGTTGCCGAAATTTTAACTCCTGAACACCATTTTTATTATTTACTAGCTGTCGTCAGTGACTCCGTACGCGCGGTATTAAAAAAAAACAAAACCAAATTAGTAGCCTATGTGTTCTTCCAGACTATGTTCTAAATGTATGCTAAATTTAATCGAGATATATACAGCCATTCCGGAGATATCTTCAAACAAACATCTATCCATCTATCTAAACATTCGAATTTATAGTATTGGTAAGATAGAAATGCAATTTTGTAGAACCTAAAATTTGCTATTTTTTTTTCGAATTTGTGTAATAACATATGATATTGCATACATATTTATGGATTGAATGCAACAAACGATCACATTAATACTTTTAACGTTTTTGTTAGTAAATCTCAGAGAAATACATAAAGTACGTTGCCAAGTCAATGATTCAAAGGCGTATATAAAAGCAGAGAAAAGCTCGTATGCGTTTAAGGCAAACGATTGCGTAGAACTTTGTTTTCCTGTTTGCTAATTCCGATGCCTTTAACATTAATGTTAATTTGTGGAAACTATGCTTTCATTTCTAATTTTGGATTTCGTTGCTTTGCTTATGTTTTGAGAGTAAAAACCTCTGTAACTTTATTTCTTTGACGTGGTTTAACGGGAGCTAGCTTTGTGGATTATTATTAATGGGCAAGCGTGACTTTGATTTTTTATTTTACAAATTAATCGTAATAAATGCATCGTATAAGTTTATATATCATCCTATCTTATTAAAAATGTATAATTATTATAATTGTAGTGATCGCCCGAGACTCCGTATGAAATAAAAAACCTAATTAGTCTATGTGTTCTTCCACACTATGTTCTATATATGCCAAATTTTATTGAAATCCGTTCAGCCGTTCTGGGGATACCTTCAAACTAAGATCCATTCATCCATCCATCCGTCTATCCATCTTAACGTTAGCATTTATAATATTAGTAAGATTATTTCTTTGTGTGTTAAGCACCTATTAATATAAGATATTTAAACGTACAAACAAAATTAATATCAATAAAATACTGTTTAATTAAGCTTCATTACACAGCGATAAATCATGTAACAATAATGAAATTATGTAAAATGCTGACTCTTTAATCCAGTCACGTTACCTGTATCAATAAAGCAATTGACGAATTGCGATCCAATAACACATTTACGTTTATCAGAGCAAAATTAAAATAATATAATTAATTCACGACAGCATTTCACGTAAGTTGAGGTTATCGGCATAATTCCGGCATCGCCCCGGGCACAGTGTCATTGTTGGTTTTGTATAATGAATCAAATTTTGAATCAATTATTGTAGTGTTTATATATAAATTGTTTAATTGCACTATTGTGTTACTGTTTATATTTAGTTGTGTAATACTGCAATTCTGTATTAAGATATAATTATAGTGTTTAGCACAGATTTGTTTTTACACGAAGCTTTATAACGCAACTAGCTATCGCACGCGACTCCGTCCGTGTGGACTTTAAAAAATCTTAATAAGCAGATTATATGTTCTTCCCGACTATATTCAACATGTGTGACAAATTTCATCAAAATTCGTTAAGCCGTTCCGGAGATACCTTCAAACAAACATCCATCCAAACAATCGCATTTATAATATTAGTAAGATTTATCTATTAAAAAATCTTACTACTATATTCTCATACATTTCTTTCTTTAAAAAAATTAAGGACGACAAGACTATGTTATCTTGTTCAAAAATAATACAAAAGTTGGATCTCATAACGAAATTCAAAGTGTCAATAAATATCATAACGCAGAAAATAGAAGGTAATAGAGAATAAAATTCAAACAACTTTATAAATAAACTTTTGTAACAGCGTTGTTTAAATGTAAATTTAACTTCTACTGACTTCGACTGCATAATTCGAATAAATAGTTTTACATTTTGCGTTGCAGTTCCGAATGAATTGGCACATAATTTTTATAGGTCATAGTTTTTATGGAATGTTAGCCGGTCAAAGCACGCATTGTAACCTGCGACTCGGCACACACTATCGCCTTAACATCGAAATACTTCTCTTGAAACAATTTCAAACAAAAAGTTTTCACGGAGCCATAAATGTAAAACGCATAGCAGTTAATTTGCTTACATTTATATTTGTTAATAATTACGGAAATTGTTAGAAAATTGTTAAAAGAAATTTATGCTTCTAACAAAGTTTTTATCAAACTCAATTTTACTAATATTATAAATGTAAATGTTTAGATGGATGGATGTTTATTTGAAGGTATCTCCAGACCGACTGAATGGAACTCGATGAAATTTGGCTTAAATATAGAAAATAGTGAGGAAGAACATATATGCAACTAATTATGTTTTTTTTAATACCGCGCGGACAGAGTCGCGGGCGACAGCTAGTTTCTCTATAAAACATACTGTAGAATGAAAGACTTATTTCTGAAAGCGTTCACTTTTAGTTATTTTTAGGTATTTTCACTTTTGTACCATTATCACATTGAAAAATCGAAATCAGATGTTTTGCACGAAATATTCAAACGATATAGTTGACTTAACATTACTGCTTGTCAGAGACAACCGACACTGCAATTATACTATCAGAAAAAAGCAATCCTATCAATAAAATAATTGTTAGTAAAGAGTTATTCAATTCATTCAGCCTTGAAAACTAAATTGGACATTGAATGATATTGACAACGGTGGTCGAGCGCCAAGTGGACTTAACCTGAATCTTTGAGACTGACACAGTTCAAGGTCTCCTGCTGGCCACACGGCAACCAATAGATATACTGTTACATAGTATTTAATGTTGAATGAATGTGACTATTAAAATACTAATATATTCTTGCTTACAATTGTAACGTAAATGAGGAAAATAAAATTATTAACATCAGTTGGAGCACTTTCGTGGAAGCGAAATTCACATCTCAGATTGGCTTTACCCTTTTACGTGAGCAAAAGCAACATTTGAATAACTAAATTTTGCAGCAGCGCATTTCAAAGGCGAAAGAATAAGCAAAAGCATTATTTGTTGAACAGTCCGTTGCGTCGGCTTGTTCGCGTTAACCTTTGAGAGTGCTGTAAATCCAATGCAAACTTTTGAACACTCCGATTTTAAGTGGTTATTCTGTTCGTTTTGTAACCATGTTAATTTGTATGTTTACTTATTCCTGGAGCTTCGCTAATAAGACAGTGAAGTGTACTTGGTAGTTTAACATCTGAAAGGAATGCCACTTGCATTGGTATATTAGTGAAATAGCACAAATGCTACTGAGTTAAACGAACCGATCGACCGCAAATACCTGGATGTTCACTACCAAAAAGCATTTGACGAAGGTTAGCTGCCTTCGTGTCCTTAACCCTTTGTCTCGTGAGAATACAATGGACAATCGCAATGGTCCGGAGATACGATATGGGACACCCTTCGCTTCATAGCTACGTGACCAAATTTCAAACAAAATGTTTTGCGGTACACCGGAGGATAAAATAAGTAATGTCATCTCCCACCGGGACACGGAGGACGTGCTCCTTCGATTAGACTTATATTACATGGTGTTTGAATACGTCGGCCGCAAAGAAACAATATACAAGACGTGACTTGCTCTTTGAAATCGATGGTATTATTTTTATTGCCTATATAATATATATTATTGATAATAAGCTTCGTACACTGGACAGACATTTTTCAAGTACTAAAGTGATTGCTCTGGGTTTTAAATGTCACATCTATTTAAGCAAAATATGACAAGGAAACGTCCTAATCCTAAACATTCATAGTTCAATTTGATGTATTCGCAAATAATGTAGAATAATAGTAGTCATTGGAACAAACAGTCGTATTCGGTTTAACAGACATGGTCACTAGTCAAAGTGGTTGGCGTACAAGTTTCTACTGCTCCGGACGTGGTTGCCTCCTTCGCTTATTGTGCGTTTCTTTTTACCCTTTTCACTTGCCCGGTTGAGCGAGCGCCTTCTTTCAAATCGTCGTACATTTTTTGTTTGTTCACCACTAGCACAGACATTTGCCTCTCAGACTCCTAGGCCGTTTTGACTTTGAAATCCTACGTGACTATAAATATTTTCTTTACATGTTTTAAATTTAAATTTAACTTATTGTTTCTTTCCACTTATGGTGTAACTAAAGTTAAGAGATAGAAGAATATCTTTTTTTTCTCTAGGCTTTATCTGCGATCAGTATTTAGGACTTTAAGCAGATGTGAACAAAGAGTAATTTTTTTAGAATATTTTCTCCATCAAGAAAATTTCTTCTTTAAAGTCAATGGGTCTTATTTATCATATTATGGTGGCCCTTTTAAGCCTCCTTCTGTGGCCACATTTAGGTAAGGTTGCAATAAGGGGATTATAGTGGTTTGAAATTCTTGCTTTGCAACGCTGTAACGCTCAACGATCACCAGAAGAATCTGGTTATTCTTCTATATTCTTATCTAGTGTGAAAACTTCAAGTGAGTCAATAAATATTTTTGTATGAGTTAACTTTTAATTTTATTATAAAAATCTTTAGTATAATGTGCGTATGATATTTTAAAAGGATGATGGTGTAATAAGAGAATCGAGATTCAAGGACTTAGTTTACTTTTAAGTTTATTTTCACAGGTCACTCACAAAAATACGTATTCTTCTCAATATTCTCTTATTACAAACAGGTTTATCATGGGTCTCATTCATAACCGGAATAAAAATGCCGGACATGTAGTCATACAGACTGTAGACACCCTTTCATTTAAGGCTATTCAAGGGATTCTTAATGCACGTACTTTAAAAACAACTGGATAAACATTGCCTCTGCTGATGACAAACTGGACCTAATGCTCGTCAGAGCTCACGTTTACTCTAGCAAAGAATAAAGTCCTATAATTACTTTAAATTATAGTTTTCTTTAAAAGCATAAATGAATTGTTATGAGGGTAAAAAATTTAATTCCACGACTTGAATGTTGAATTTAATAACTGCAAAAAATTTTAACGTTTGAGAAGGCGTGCAGCTGACGGCAAAAATATGGCATATTATGATGTCCCTAATATACTTCACGGTCCGTTGGCCGGATCCGTCGATAACAATAACAGATTTAATATGCCCGATAATCGGTTTTGCTATTCGGAGACCTGAGTGATTGACACTTTTCATGACGTTCGAGTTGAACCGTGTACCCTTGATGTTGAACTGTCGATCTTCTCCATTATACTTGACGAGAGGGATGTATTATAGAATCCAAAATACTTAGCTTGGATTAATTTTGTTGTGTGTGTTGGGAAATAAATAAGTTCTTTGAGTAAACAGCTGTGGGGGAAATAATGCGGATTTAAGATAAAATTTTAAGAACTTGATATTATATTTATTATTAAATTGTTTTTTTCTTGTAGGCAAAAGATAGTACGTGTAGTGAATGGTGGTTACACCAGTTCGTTACAACTTAAGGTGTATGGAGTACCCATGTTGATATTTTTAAAAATTATTTAAATAAATTCTAGCACTGAAGAGCTGACGACGTTATACACAGATCCTTGACCATTTCATTCAGGTAACGCGTATGATTCATACGTAGTGGATTTTCATTAAGTATGACGAGGCTTAATGATTCAAGTTTCCGCATTCATTAAGCTCTCAGCGAACTGTTTAAAGCCGCAATGTTTAATGGAAGCGGTAAACTGCGCATTAATATTGTGGCTTGATGACCAAACGTCCACTAACGCGGTCAAAGCTAAAATTGTTGTGTAACGTTTTTCATATGTAATCAAATAAGCGGTCAAAATTTACACGAAAATCTATTTTATCTCACGGTAAGACCAAAATAAATATGCTTGTTTTTTTTTTTAATTAAATGTATATTTGTGGAAAAATGTTGTAACTGATTTATATTATTTTATCGTTCAATTACTTTTATTTTGGAAAAACTCAGTTAAGCGGAAAATTTCGAACGATTTGTCTTGTTTATGTTACAAATTAATTTACACTTGCTAAAAAAAATATCTTCACATAGAGTTAAAGTTGTATTGATGTAAATATTTTAGTAGGCAAACGCTTAATTTTTTGTCCATTTTTCGTTACATTACCTTAATTATGTTCTACATAAAGTTAGAGTTATTTAACAAGTTGCCATGACACATTGCAATTTTTTTCAAGAGTAACATTAACTTCAACTGTATTATGTTCTCTCTTCATTGCAGCGGGGGCAATGAAACAATGGGATCGTTTTGTCTCCTTTGCACTTATAAAACTTACGATATACCCATCTCACGTGTTACCCTTGAATAAGTTTTACGCATGTGTTAGTGCTAGTGTTAGACACGTGTGCATATTTACATTTACACACACAAGGAAGGTTCTACAAACACAATCAAATATACATGTGTGCGTTTGAGGTATCCAGTATTATCATGAATGATGAATCATGACTTGGAAACGCATCTTTCCGGAACATCGCCTATAGATTCACAAGATTTCTACGCATGGATACAGATTTATGATTAAAAATTCAAATTGTGTTGCCTTATTAATAGATAACTATTATAAAACAATCTTATAGTTCACGGTAACTATTGTGCTTAACATGCTACAGATTGACTCTTATGCGATATAAAAAAAATATATTTATTATTTAAATGTAAAAGTTTTGTGTTCCAAAATATGCCGTTGTTTTCTTTGCTTTTAAATTCTCTTGAAGATATAAACTAAATAAATATAATTTTATAGTACACTTATTCTTTGTATTAGTGAAAATGTATGTAGAAATATCATAATATAAATCTTACCTCGTTTATGTCTGACGTGGTATTTGCTTTTGGACACAGGTCCACTGCAACATGGTTGTTCGTAATAGAAATTGTATGAATTATCAATTTCTGCTGTCTGCTGTAATACTTGACAGTTGACCTGCCACTCCATACCGAGGAGAACGAAAATGAACCACCGAACCACAACGGCAGAGAAACTAAAAGTCCGCGATTCACACATTGTTTCAATTAAATATCACAAAAACGCACTTATGTTGATCTGGTATCTGTTAATTATCTGTAAAGAAATTTTTTTACGTCAATAACTATCGTAATATCACATCTTCCAACCAAGAACTCCGACGGTATTATTTCGGGAAAATTTTAAATGTACCTACCTATTAAAAATATTTTAAAGTAAATTTTAGTTTGTACACCTTTCTATCATATATATTATGTTGGAAAGTATCAAAAATGTTATCGAAAAAAGTATTAATGAAATGTTTTTCTCTTAATTTATTTTGATTTACGAATAATTGTTGTCACAATGGCCTGAATCAAATGATGTTATATTTATAAGAAAAATCATAGTATGTAAACCGATCCATTTACACAAGTTTTATCCATAGATAATACTTGCATCAAACACACAAGTTTTTAAATAAATCAAACACAATTTATCTCTCTATACGATACAATAGAAAATGTCATTGTTACCAACACAATAAAACCAATAAGGAATATAATAGTGAAGTTAAAAAACATCAATATAATAAAATGACAGTTGCGGAGTTTACATTAAAAAAGCCGTATGGGGTCGGTTAATGGTTGCGAAGACCATTACACGAGTCGGTAATGGCTTATTGCACACCTCGTATGGCACCGTATGGATGCAACAGGGCTTTTGGCATGTAGCGGTTTTGTTTTTGATTTCATATTTATGAACTTTAAAATCATCGATTGATAACTTAAAATACAAGCAGTTCAATGTTTAATTATAACTAAAAAGGTTTACCAGAAATTAAAAAAAATATATAGATGAATACTGTTAATCACTTGATGTTAAACTTGGATGAAGAGTTAACGCAGTGCCAGTCTTGGAATGGTAAAATCAATATTGGCAACCAAGTTTATTGTTGATGGAGTTTTTGTTTCCAAAATTACACTTGGACCAAAAAAATTGCATATGCCCGACGTGTATCTTTCAATATGTAAAAATTTATAAGGTCTAGTTTTAAAATCTTCATATTTAAAACTAATATTAGGAAGAAAATCCGACATTCTGTAGGTGTACTGGCGCAATACTAGCCTTCCTAAAATGTTGACGTTTATGTCCCATCACTAATCATTCTGACACTTAACATTGTAATAAAAACGCGCCATTTGCGCCAAAGGATTCTAACTAGCAATGCCTAAAACTAATAAAGTACATCCTGTATTCTTTCCAACATTTATCTCTTTAATAAACATAATCGAGTTTCCAATTCATAAAATATAATCCATTAAAACGTAAGTAAATAATCATTCATCGTTATCCAGTTACCCTAAGAGATTATTATCATGGTTATCAGCGAATAAATAAACGTCTTCTGGTAAATTTAACTCCAATCTTTTGGGTCGGGCGGCCGTCATGTGACCGATATCTTCCTTCGCTCAATGCGGTCAGGGATCGCGCCGTGAAAGACTCCGCAGATGAATTAAATAGATAAGCCTCAAAAAAGGGACTAAGAAAGGGGTGGAAAGGTCCAGTTATCTTTATCAGACAGGCATAATATCTTAAAACTACTTTTTAGCTAGAATTTGTAAACATGTTTTTATAAAAGACAATTTTCAATGACATAAATTACTTTTATTTTGTTATTTATTCTGAAAATTATTAGTAAAACATCTCTATTGAGGATTAACCCATAACACGCTTTATAGAGTTTATTTTTGTTTATAAAACAAGGCAATAATTGCGTGTGTTATTAATGAAAGTTGTTATCTGCGCGGCTGTTGTGTGAAGTTCTATTCAATGGATGTAACACGAGGGTTTCAAAATTTATTTCGTATGATTAATGGCCTCGGTTTTATCGCTTCGGTGATTTTTGTTCAATTGACGGCAAATCCTTCCGAGTAAATAAATATTTTAAATCTCCCCTTTCCAATGTTACTTAAAAGATTTTCATAGGGGTACACACATTTCTTTTTATTTTATTTAAATCTTCTAGGCCTATTTTGACACCTTTAAGTATTTTAAAAACATAACTGATGATCGAGCTTTAAATTATTTTAGATTCTGAACATAATTTCGGTTTGGAATTTTATAATTTAGTTACAAGTTATGTTTTTTTTGTTATTTGAATACTAGCAGCAGAGATGGTTGTATTTATATATGATATTTTGATGTTATAGCTTTATTTATTACCGCCGAATTCTAACGTGGCAACATGATGGGCATATTTCTGAGAAAACCGTAGGCAACAGGAATCTCTCCCGAGCGACTCGTCGGTTATATGAACCGGTTCTGTAATGATGTCTTCATTACTAATACACCGACAAATAAACTAGTTTTTATTCCTTGCTATATCTAACTTAACGCATCGTATGTATGTACATCTTACTTTTAATTGAATCTAATTTTGCATTTTGTTTATTAAGTGGGTTTTTTATATATTCTTAATTTAAAATGTATTATTAATTGATTTTTTAATTGAGTTTGAAATGCTTTTCTTCGTTTTAGTGCTCTCACATTGTCATAAATATTTTATGTTATATGGGCTAAATTTTCCGTAATTCGACGATTTTGTGTGTTGGCAAGTAGTACTCCCAGTATTTTATGAAAAATTTCATACTAGAAACAAAATTGACAGTTGGTAATTTTGTTTAGGCGTAAATTGTTTGCAAGCAGAGCATACATTTAAAATTCTTTCTTCTCGAGAATTTCACTGGCTATGTAATTGGCTATAAAGTTTCGCATTTCCCTCGCCGCTTTAGGGAAATTTAAGCGTAAAAAGTTTAAAATTATTTTCGTTAAATCTTAAGAATTCGTGTAACATTACTTCGTACGACTTCATTAAGCGCCTTTTAATCTCCTTTCATATCTGTCGATCTCGTTTCGTTTCACGATTACACCGTTAGCGCTGCCCATTGTACGACAGGCTTCGCTCATTATGGACGGAGAATGTTAAGAAATTTCATCCGACAACCCATTGAGGCAGCCCTTCCAATTGTACGAAGGTGTTCCGATTGAATGGTGGGCGGAATGAGGGGGTTTGAATATAATGAAATTTCGCGTCGATAAAGACCGCTCAGCTCGGTAACACAATACTCGATGTTTCCTCCGCGCCGCGTATCCATGTCACGCCATTAAACCACATAAAAATATCTGCCGTCACATCTACGGTAAGCAAATTATACTCGAACATGCGCTGTGTATAACGACTCGCGTAAGCACCGCGTAGTGAGAGCGTCTGCCTCCAGTTTGGGGGGTCGAAACTCGCTACTAATAGAGTACGAGGGAACATGTGAATAGTTATTTTTGTTATACTTATCTTTACTACATTGATGCAAATATCATTGAGGTTTCTTTCAATTTGAATAACATTTGCTGTTTAATTTTTTAAATAATTATTTTTTTGTACATTGTCTGTACGAAGTTTTGGTTAAAATGGTAAATGATTATATTCGAGTTTGATGTACGAAACCACAATTATTTTATTGTTTCAACTTTAGCCAGCGTATTTAATTATTTTTAGAAGCCAACGATTTTTACATTCTATGTTTTTTTCATACTACAATTCGATACGGGTAATAATTCCGTAAAAGAAATAAATTCGAAGTGTAATTATAATTTTGCATTTAGCAAAAAATACAAGAACTTTTGCTATGTAATTTTTTTTTGGTTTATAATATTTCTTTTTAGATTTATCTCATGCGACATATGTCTGCGGTATTCTATGAATGTTGAAACCAAAAAAAAAGGTACACATTTTAAAATTACTGTTTAAATTTAAATTCATATTCTTCGCCTTTTTTTTAAAGTCACGGTATTCTTTTGTTTATTTATAAACATTTGTAAGGTAAATAATTTTTCCTCTCGCAATTTCCTAATCCAAGTAGATGAATTGGTAGCCCAAAAGATAGGCTGCGGTCGTTGAAAATTCACTTTGAATTATTAATGAAATACTGTAACGGTAGCGAATTGTAAGCTCCTTAGCTGGGATACTGAATAAATATTGTTTGCCCGATAGTAGTCGGAACCAAATAGAAATAATATCTCTATTAAATTTTGATACAGAACAATAGCGGAAGTTACCATTCAAAACTATTCTTCAAATCAATTTACAACTGAAAAGGTATTTTCGACCCTTCCTGGTTGAATAAAAGTTATGATAGAGTTAAAATTTAAATATAAATAGTGATGTTATTATTAAACTGAACTAATATAATTTAATCTGACATTCAAAGACATAATTATTGTTTTTATTTACTTATTTATATTTTATAAACAAGGAACAATATACAAATTTCCAATAAAAGTGTCTATAAACCCGGTTTATCCTGACTCTTTGGTACTACGCTATGAAATGGAACAGTAGGTAAGCTTATTTTTTTTTATTTATTTATATAAACAAGGAATAAGATACAAATTTACAATAAAAGTGTCTATAAACCCATTGCGGGTTTGTCCAGACACTTTGGTACTACGCTATGAAACGGTAGGAAAGTTACATTTTTTTTTGTTTACAGCAAATTAGTGAGCTCGCTCATACCGTCATATACAGGATGTACAACCGCGTTATGAATTTATTAGACTATTAGAATGCCCTATCAAATTATAATATTTTTTAGTCTATGTTATTAATAAGTATTTGTACTGAAAAGGCCACCAGCGTTAACTGTATTTAGTATAAACAATTTTTAAATTGTTAGCAAATTTTTGATTTTTATTTTTGGGATTCCGTACCTCGAAAGGAAAAAAACGGAACCCTTACATGATCACTTTGCTGTCTGTCCGTCGGTCTGTCAATTTTTTTTTTAAGTAAATAAGTTTATTTCTGTGTAAATATAAAGAAAATTATATTGGTAAATATTATAATTGTTCAAGTTTAATTTATAACATTGCAAATTGCTTAAGATTATTTCAAGTCCAGTGAACGTTAAGTTATTAACGCAGTTTGGTTACATCGACCTCAAGTCTAATTAGTTTCTTGAGTACGAAATCAATTAAATGCTACCAAAGGCGTTATTGCTTCGTAAACCACAACCGCAAACTTCCTCAGAATCAAAGGGACTTGTCCTAAAACTATTTAGAAATATCTACAAATAACAAATGATTAAACTGCGTGAAGACAAAAGTGCCACAGGCTTACGATTCGTTAGCAATTCATTAAACATAAGACAAGAATGGAAACAATTATTCCTTAATATTTATTAAACGAATTTTAGTGAAATTCTACAATGATAGGAATCAAAATGTTAATTATCTGTGATAGTTCTTGAGATTCAAGAATTTAAAGGAAAATTTTCATTTAAAATTTATAGTTAGACAATTTAGCTTAATTTCTTATTGTTAAAAAAGTGTGCAGTTATTTAACTGAATTATCAGCTTAAATTTTAGGACCAACTTAGACCCTAATTTCATGCGTAATTAATAACAATTTCAAAATTTTACGAAGTATAAAATATAATTACAGAACTGTGTTTCACTGACTATTCAAGAAAGTAGTTAAATTAGCTTAACCCAAACAGTATTGTATAAAATATTAACAATATGTTTGTGAGTAGAACTTCAGAAGGGAAGCCACTACATTCAACACACGTACAGAATACACGTAAACGTCTGGTTGCCGTATTATTGATACAAATAGAGATATCAATTGTTTCGGACAAGGAGATGTAACAGCGTGGCGATGGGAGAGATTCTGTTCGGATTGAAAGGGGCGTTACGGCCACTTTGATGTCTGTGGGGTAAACTTTGCCAGTTTACGGCGTGGAGTTTTTATGGACTTCGTGTTATTAATATTTAGAGCCTCGTTGTTAAGGGATGGCAAGTTAATTAGTAAATCGAACTCTGTTAATTTTCAAACGAGTTGAAAGTAAATAGGACATTTTTCAAAAAAACTTATAAGCATACTGTACATATATTGTACATTTCAGTAGCTATTTGATGATGCTCAAAAACAAAAATTTTTATTTGGCCTTTATTTATTATTGAGGTTGAAAGATGAATTAGGATCTTCCTACACGAAAAATAATTTTTGGATCTTTTACTTAGGTAGAAACATCTGTAAATAAAATGTGAACAAATAAACGAATACATGCACGAATCGTATACGATAAAACATCATTGGCTTGACCTTTAAGACGGCGGCTTACCGCCTGTTACGTTGCTTTAATCAGCTCTGAAGAAAAGTAGCTTTACACGGCTTAGGATGTCGCCATCGTTACAGTAATGAGATGGCGGATTTTTTTTTATTATTTTATAAATATTTCCTTTTCAACATTAGCAACAGGAATTGAACAATTTTACACTTTTATACAAGCTTTTAACAATACTTCTATTAAGAAAATTGACCAGAAAAATATTTGAACTATGTATATTTCCAAATTCGAAGCTTTCATATTTTTTTAAATATGAATTAGATGTGTCAATGTTTTCTTTAGAGAGAATGAAAATAAATTATTATATCTTGTAATTGAATACCATGGACGATACAAGTGTATGATATTTTCGAGTTATTTTCCTCAAACAATCCTCAACAATTTTGACCACATAAAAATGACTTTTTATCATATTTTATCTAGCCACATTGACTTTTTCATAGATTTTGTATCGTAAATTTAATTGTTTAAATCGACAAAAAGTAAAAATTTTATCAATGACATCTATGAAATTTTGTAACATAAATATTACCTGCTCGGTGTAATTACGAGACTAATTTATACCTTGTGTCCAGTTCAAGGTCCACGGAAACATTTTATGTGTACTTTAATGATTTTACTACTTAGTTTATTCTGATAAAGCTTATTAATGCCTATATATAAATGAAATTTAATTATCGTTATTTGTTTACATTTTTCAGTGTTAAGTCTTGGCTTTATTTTGGTAAAATTAAAATAATACTTATTTATTACCTAAAAATGATCGGACTTTTTGTTTATTAGTATTAATGTTTATTTGTAACTTAAACTTAACTTAAAATTCAAGTTATTTGTCGTCAATTTCATTTTTAACAATTTGTTTTCCTAAAAATTGTTCTTATTAGTTGAAGGCAGACTTCATTTTTGAGGTTATCTTTTACTACTCAGAGGTACAATTTCACTTATTAAAATTGTCTTATTAAGTTCAACGTGCAGGTGATATTAACAAACGTATTTACAGTTATAATTTAAACGCAACGTTAACTCTAAGAATGAGCTGTCACAGATAAGAAATGTTTCGGCGGTGCCTAATGATTTATATGAGGGAGTCTACATTAGTCGACGTTTCTGTACAATCTGTATCTATTTATATATTACGGTTGTTCAACCCAACTTCATTCTGTTCGATATTCGAAAGACAATGACAAAATCCATTGTGTTTTATATTTAAACCGCAAACTTTCGTTTTAACTAAAATATTTTTTTGAATGAATTGTGTTTGATTTATATTATTGGAATATGGATGAGTTGTAGTTTTATAATACGAAAATTTTTGGACTAAAAATCTTGATACTTTGTTATCATTTGAAAATACTTTTTGGGTATGTTGTGTGTATGTTTAGGCCAATATAAATCACTTCTAATTAATGTAATTATAGAAATATAATTTGGCGATTCCTTTTAAATAATTTTTTGTGTAATAATGAATAAATAAAAAACATAACGTCGGAGCTTTTGGTTGGGTACACTGTAGCACATGAGAATAGTATGACGACCAACCTCCGTAGTCCATTGAACCATACACGTTGCAGTTTCACAAAAAAATAAACATAACACGTTTATGATCTATTACGTAGTCACTAAATTTCTTTCATCAATAAATAATGTCGCACGAAAATTGAATATAAAATCGTAAATTGTTGTATTTATAAAACAAGTTTATATTCGTAGTTACGAAGAAGTTCGGCGGGAACGAGTCAAACGCGTCCGTGCAACGAGCCGGCCGGCGCAGAACTAGCCCGCTTGTTTCATTCCGTACAAAACTTTTAAGTCATGGAGACGGCAAAGCTATGTCGCGCCTCTACAACTCACGCACACACTCGTATCGACACCCTATGCACAACACGCGCGCGAGCTTCCAAGTTCACTAAATAAACGAACACCAACACAAGCGCGTTCCAACACCGTCTACCCCCTGTCACGAGACGCCGGCAAGAGACGGCAATATCAACAATCCATTTACCGCGGCCTGTGCGAGCGGGAGGCACGCTTTGAACAGATGTATATCATTGCGCAGGTAAGTATTGAAAATGTTGGCGTACGAATGAGACGGCAAACAAATTTAGCATAAGGAACACCGGTTACGGTGGAAAGGGACAGGAAGTGTTCAAGTCACCCACTATACATTCCTTCCTGATACCGGCGCGCCGTCGTACCTTTCGATCGTTCAAGTGGCAGATGAAGCTTTTAGGGCTGTCTCTAATTACTTATACATTTTAACCAATACATAGAAAACAATTGGTTCAATTTGTACATCTGTAAATTATAGAAACTTTTGTTATCTGTGGTATATAAGTGTCCTAAAGTAATAGTGTAAAGTTAATATATATTCTAGAATTGAAATCGTAGTTTTTTTGTATAACAAGTACTGCGCTGTTAAATCTAAGCGCACCAACTATTTTACACAAAAAACAGAACAGTGTCTTAGTTGACGATGATCTTTCTACAAAAATTTAAAGAAATTTAAAAATGTTATTATACTTAATGTACTAATATATTAATTGGACAAGATAGAGACGAACAAACATACAGACTGACATTGGATGTTGGCAACCCTAATTCAAGATGTCACAAAGTAGCAGGTAGTGGTGCAGGGTCTACGTATCGTGCAGAATTTGGACGCTCGTTTTTTGTACACGATGTTCCGCGGCTACTTTTTGCTCCGTGTTATGAAGATGTCTGCTTTTATTAGCGTCCGAGTTTTTTAGTATCTTCTGTGAGAGCATAAATTCGCTTAAAGTTTTGTTTGCGATGAACTGCTGTTAATTTATTATCCCGGAAACAGAAAAGGTTAAAACAGAATGGAACCAGCATAGAAAAAAATGGTTTCGCAGACGGACGGAAGGACAACAAAGTGATCCTATAAGGATCCAATATTTTCCTATGAGGTACGGAACCCTAAAAATTAGTACAATTGGAAGTACAGATAAAGTATCAATTTTGTTTGATCCATTTTAATCGCTGAGTGAAAGAAAATGAGAATTTACAAATGATTATAATTAAAGGATTATTATTTCTGCAGTTAAATAATAATACAGTGCCGTAAACTTTATAAGTAATAAAACATCATACAATTGGTGCTGAGAACATTCAACGTAAATGACTGGGAAAAATAAATTGTCATTTTTTGACCTTTTTTTTTATTAAACAACAAAACGTCATGAATTGAATATATCTTTATCACATTATGTGAAATTTTCAATCTTACTATATTTCAATTTCTTTCAATATTAGAAAGTTAATTTTTCAAGCGATAGACATCTTCAGAAAACTTGATTACATTATAAAGTTTCATCCCCTACTTAACGCTAGGTCAAACATTGACCTGTTTATAGAGAAAACTTTGTAAGCGAAAATAAATTTATGCATTCCTCTTTATAGGTCATATTTATATAAATTAAATGATTAATACTGCTTAAATTTATTCTATATAACCTCGCCCTTTTTGAAGTTGGTTAAACATAAGTAGAAAAAAAATAGATTTGTTTTAATATTCAGATGCATTTTATTGCTTTTTTGGCGCGACAACATAATTTGAGCTAACACGCATAGTGCTTGATGATCACTTTATAATTTTTTATCCGTCGTTCCAATGAATAGTAAGATATAGTTAACGTAATCCTGCATAAACCCATTGCCAAAAGGTTTGCCTTTACGTAGTATACTATTGACCTAAAATATACTTTCGAAATTTATAACAATTTTAAATCGTAATTAAATCTGTGCTAGTAAATATTATATAACATAAATCTCGTAATAAACCGTTTCGAATAATAATTCCTCAATGAAATTCTGGGTTAATATAACGCGAACAATTGCTCGCTTTGTTCTCAACCGGCCGTCGCTCAGGTGTACGCGCTAGCCGATCGGACGGGATACGGCCCGGCCATCGCATCTGTCTTTTATTTAAACTTTTGTAAAGCTTGAGAAATGCTCACGTTATTCCTTACATCATAACTAAAGTAAGATGGAAATAAAAAGTTTTTTTTAGCTGAATGTTCTTCAAGTTCAAGTTCATGTTACTTAAGAACTTAGCGTCTCATTATTTCACTATTGAACGTAAATCTTCAATTAGTGATTTAATTGTTTTTATAACCACAAAAAATCGTTTTTTTTTCCTTTATTATATAAGTTTAGATTGGAGACATTTTTAACGATTTTAGTATTTTTACATCAAACTATTTAATATTAAAATCGGATTAGCAAAAAATCACATCATTCTACTTTCTTATGTGACATCTAATTTGATAAATAGAGTCTATATTGTAAATATAAAAATTAAAATATCAATTTAAAAATTGCACCATAAAGGAACACGATCTCATACTGGAACTACAACATGACACTTCGGAGAAACGAGTCGTCTTTTTTAAGCAAAAAAGGACAAGAAAAAAGCGGTTCAAAAGGCTGTGTGGATATCAGAGAGCGTCGCTTAAAACACTTCTGCGAAACCGGAGACAGGGCCCACGGCGCTGGAGGTCTAATGTTCTTAACCACGACACCGTATCAAAATATACAATTTGTTTCGACGTATAGCACACAAATTAGTATTATGTTTACACCTTCCCTTTTATGTTACTCTTCGTTGTTACACGATGTGACAGCTTAGGTGAACGCTTTCAGAAATACACGCCTTTATATTACTGTTAACAGATACGAGTTAATGTAAGCGTATCCTTTATTCAATATTGATCGTTACTGCTAATGGACTAATGCGTTTATTTGCAAAAGAACTGTAACATATATTTTCATCTTCACGACAGATATATACTATTGGGATTGCCAGAGAAAGAAATGAAAATAAGCAAAGATGATCAAACCAAAGTAACAGATGACTTTTTTTTTTAAAAAAAGAATACTTTTTATTATCCTGCTTTGATTGTTTAAGTATTAATTAGTTAAAATATAATATTTTACGATGTTATTATTGCTTATTATAAACACGGATAAATTAGATATGAACTTTATAAGCGATATAGAATTAGGATCTTAGACCGTTATCAAAATCATACTAGAATCGACGTTGTGTTCGTTTATAAAAAAAACATATACCAAATATGACGTGTTTCTGACAGGCTGACACGGGTAAAGTGTTCGCGGCACACTTCATTAGCTTTACGGGTCCGAAATCTTTATTCTTGTTGCGATAGATCTAAAGAAAAGTATCAGTTAAACACAATTAATGTCAGATGATATTATGTCTGTAACTGAATCTCTTTATAGATATACACTATGTTAGAGACAAACAATTTCTTTGTTGTTTTGAGAAACATTTATTTTATACAAATGTATAAGTACATTTTTCACTAAATTTACGGTTAATAAAACATATTTGAAAGTAACTTAAACGAACATAAGCTAAAATATACGACTAAGCAAAATGATATAATTTAAATTGAGATAATTTATGTAAGTTACATAATATATAAGTATGACTAAATAACTTAATTTATCTTCTTTAACGCGCTACCGTTAGTCCGTATTAACAACAGGTTACGCTATATTTTCTGGCAATTACAAAATAACTTACTCTTATAAATATAAATATGTATTATATTCTTTTAAACTATGCAGTCTATAAGAGATAGAACTAGAGTGAAAGTAGGTCCCATGGTCTATAAGCGTGAAATAAAGACGTATTGTGGTCTCTCAGGATCAAGTAAGTCGCTATTATATTCCTTAGGACGAGCCCAACAATGGCGGACCAGGGCTTTGCTGTCAGTGATACAATAAGCAGCTGTTCCTCGTTTATATTGTCGAAGCCGCACAGTAAGATGTGCAGACGGATGACGTTATACCTGTCTATAAAGTGGGCCGAGAAATATGATGGGAACATTATTTCCTAGCCTTTGGCGTCGCTTTTGTATTGGACATAATCTGTGGACAACGGATGAAATCCTCCTACGCGTATTCAATTTTATACTAAAGAAGTTAAAGTACATTAAAAATAAAATTCGTTTTGAATGGGATATCAACATCATCATCATCAGTTCACTATACGCCCCCACCGAGGGGCTCGGAGTTTACCCTAAGTTAGAGTTGACTAGGCCATAGTCAATAGGAATAAGATATATCCCATTGAATATATAGATTTCTTCAAGATCAAAGCTGGACCTTGCGGTTTTTACTAGGAAATAGAAGACATATCTTTCAGGTAGACAGAACTTTCAGTATAGTCGAAGTTAAGAATATAAGTTATGATCACGATAAATTGAACAAAATACACATAGTATAGATGCCGAACATTCGAGAAAGTGCCGTCGAACATTATTCACGTGTCTCTATGAATTTTTATGCGAAAGCGGCGGTCGCTAAGGCTCGGGCGACATTCAGTTCTGTGTAGTCAAAAATACCATGAATACCTAAACGGCAGCGCGATGCATAATGGTAAAATAAAACTGGGTCGACCCAACTATTGATTTGCATTTTACGTCAAGCCAACAAAAAGATAAACGCTGTTACCTGTGAAAGTCTGGTCGAGGACTGTCTGTTAAATGCATGTGTTACAGTTATGGAAAGCTCGATAAAAATCTCTGCGTCGACAGGGGAATACTAAGAGACGTTCGTATTGTTGTGTTCCTCCACGTCACTTGCGATGGCAATCCGATTTTAAATTGGAAACATGTTTTATTTCTGTACATTTTGAACGTTAAACAACTCGAATGAATAGTGGTCGGAGTTGTTAGACTAGTTGAAGTTGGTAGTTGCGTTGAGGCATTCGTATTTCCTACTTAATAAATGTCCAATCGGCAAGCGCGCTTCAGAGCCGGAGCGAGCCGAGCGACCGACTGACGCTAACTCGACGTCAGCCTGACAGCATGCCACGGAGCTAAAAATGATCGAGTCCCATCACATGCCACACTATACATTGCTCTGAGCTGGTAAATGAAATATTACTGTAATATATTATTCAATAACTATTCGCGTGACTGAAAATATGGTACAAGAAATCCTTGTCTATATTCATACCAATAGATCTGTGTTATTCAACATTACTAAAAGTAACAAAAAATACCTTTAATTCAATAATTTGCATTTGCCTCGTAATAAATATATTATTATAAATGCGAATGTTTTGATGAATGGACGTTTGTTTGGAGGTATCTCCGGAACGGTTAAACGGATCTTGATGAAATTTGTCTGGAAGAACAAATAGGGTTCCGCGTGGTCAGAATCGCCAGGGATAGTTAGTATGTAATAATTGTTACGTTATGATCTCCGTTATTTGCACAAAGTATGTTATAGCGATATCTTAATCAATTTTGTTAATGTAATAATAAATAAGGTTTATTTTCTAAAAATAAATTAGGTCATGTTTTTCCAAAGTAAACATATAGAAGTTATCATGCTTTCACCGCGAAATAAAATATGTATAATCATGAAGGTATACCAAAGAATATTGAGTCGTTGGCCAGTAATCAATCAGGCTTGTGAGTGTTATTGTTGTGATTTGTTGCGGCGGAGCGGCGCGCGGGCCCTCTGGCGGCCATTAGTTTGATTAGCTCGTCCGGCCCACGCATACCGATTGTACGAACGGTGGATCGGTAGCCTTTGATTGATTCCTCAAATGCCGTCGTATCAATGCTCACTTTATTTTAACTTATACATCCGTACGCTTGGTCTGAACTATTATATTTACTTTTTATTATCGGTTCGCGGTCGGTTGGATTCTGCTAAATATAAACTACTAGGTTCGAATCTATTTTATTAATTTAGGAATTGAATCTGGATCATCCATCATAAATGGAATTTCTTTGAAGAACTTTACATTTAATATAAAAAAACCTAATCTATTCTTTAATTTACAAAATGTTATTCCCAGCTGACGTTCAAGTGCTAAAACCCTTGGACGAAATCTAAAATAGTTTGGTCCACTGAGGTAAATGCATATAAAGCGAAGTGTTTACCCAAACAGCGCCCGAATAAATTCAATGGCATGCAAGGTAAATGTATTCGGTCGGTACAACGACGTTGAGCGAGGGGTGAAGACGACGAGTCTGACGAAAACTTAGCGAATAAAGGAAAAGTTGTAGACGATAGACCTAAGTTTGCTGAAATGCGTGTTTGAACGACTATGTCGTGTTTATTTTGATTGGAAAGCACTTTTATATTCTCAACAAATAAACGAAAGTGCAGTACATTTTAAAAACACGTAGAATTTCTTTTGTGAGTTGACTCGTGTTACAATAACTAATATATATGTTAAGCAATAATTGCTAAGAGCCTAAGAAGACAGTGGTGGGTTGTTCCAAAATTGAAAAATGTTTTAAAAATACAAATAAATTTATCTATATATCAGACTATTGTCTTTTAAAAGGTTTGTGTTACAATCGCAAGGATTTTGGAATTTAAAATAATTCTATCTATCTAGTCTGACCCTGACTAAAGTCAATAAAGATTAAAAAATGCCTAGACTTTATCTGTCTCATTGAACTTTTAGCAAGACGGATAAAAATTGATGACATTAGAAAAGAAACTGTCGCTAAATTAGTTCTCGCTCGCTGTAGAATACGTGATCGGATTTTATAATTAGATTTGTCCATTTTTATTCTCAGGTCACGGTCGAGATGCGTATCGTACTGATTGAGGGAGTTACGTTAAATCGAACTCGGGCCACAACTCACTAAGAGCGGACCATCAAACTGCAGGGAAAAGGACAAAACAAAATGTATAAAGGAAATTGCTTCCACAAATCCACTCGTATCTTGGACAATAAACGTGGAACGACTCGACCGCCCTAATAGCAATGAAATCACGAAACCAAAACTCTCTCTCCCATGTCGGATATCGCTCGATATGCCCGGCTTAAGAACTTCATAGATGAATTATTTATCGATTCCGGCTTTTAAATGTACGTTGTCTCTACTCCGTGTCAGTGAGCGACTCCGACACTCATAAACTTTATTTCAGCTCCTGTCACCATGTGGCATCAACTGTAAGTTCTTTTGAATAATATAAATTTCTTTCTATCTTGAGGATTAAGGTTTGTTTCGCAAGGATTATTTAAAATCGCAATGAAAATAATTATGTGTTTGTTTACTTTTCCAATATAACTTTAAATTGAATTATTATGTTAATATTTGTATTGTATTGTTTCATTAGCTCAAATTCAGATTTGCATTGTAATTTACTGAAACTCTCAATATATTTGGAGTATTAGAGGAGAAAGAATAATAATGTAACGTATTTTAACGACATTTTTTAGGAGAAAAGTTTCTCGATTAGTGTCATTAAGCGACACTGCCTCGGATGCCGGACGTTTAATATTTTTTATGTTATTAAACATATATAATATGGAAAACTGTTTTTGTTAGTAATACTAGAATTTGAAATTTATTGTTAACTAGATTTGCCCGCGACTTTGTCAACGCGTAATTAATAAAAACTTGTAGATTTAACAAGTGTATGTTTTTCCAGACAGTGCTTAATCCTAGATCCATGCAGCCATTATGGACCTTCTAACGCACATCCATAAATCCATTCGCATTTATTATATTAGTTAGATTATTTGTAAAATCCTACTAGTTATAATTTTGGAGTTAACTTTAACACATTTTCTTTTGTATAAGATATAGCACAAAAGAAAAATTTCATTTTAAATTTGTGTAAACTTCGTATGCATATAAAATTGTAACATATTTTTCAATACTTAGAGTACAGTGTACATATTATAATAATGTAGAAAATTACCTGTCAGAGCCACTACCGTTTGGTCAAAGGATAAAGGAAGTAAAGGAAAAACTCGAGCTTTTTATACCAGGGCTGTTGCTTTTTTTTCTGTTTAAAATTGTGAAGTGCTACTTAGTGAGCTCAAACAGTGTAATAAATACGACGCTATTCTATGCCTCTGAAAAGTCACGCCGTGTATTTTCAACAAACTATTTCAATAAAGTACGTTATATTTTAGTTAGTAAAAGTGTTTTGATTAGAATTAATAGGAGTTGAAATTTGATTTTCATAATGTCACTTACGTATTTTTTCAGGTTTTTTTTATTTTATTCCAAAACACTAATAAAACATTTTAGATATATATATTCATGAATAATGAACCTAACATTTAAAGTTCCTACTAACTGTCATCCGCGACTCCGTGCGCGCAAAATTAAAAAAAACAAACTTAATTAGTCGCCTACGTGTTCTTCCAGACTGTGTTCTACAGCAGTGTCAAATTACATCAAAGGAGCCGTTTTGCTGATCTTAAAGTTGATAAGAAAATGAGTACAAATACAATGATATTAAGGCAAACATCGTGTTGGACCTTCTCGTTATACGGCGGGGCGCAAGAAAATCGATTATTCAACGTCTTTACTTCCAAAGAGAACTGTAAACTCTCGTTACACTTTATGAATTGTTACGCACGCGTTGTAAAGCATATTCTACACGGTACATAAGTTTATGATTGATCTTAAAACAGTTCGCAACATGCATTGTTACTACAACCAACTTGAAATTGTATCGTTAGAATAATTTGATTTACGCCAAGAGTTGCTAAAGGTTGGTTAAACTGAATTCTAAACAGTACAGCCAATTCGAATGATGTAGATCGTTTTGTATTTTCAAAAGGTTCGTTTACATAATGTGGCTCTGGAAATGTATTTATTATATTAATATGTGTTTCATTTTATTTTTTATTTTGTTAATAGCTTTAAATATGTTTGCGTCCAATCTAAAAAATGTAACTTTCTTTATTTTAATTGAATTATTTTACTTTTTTATTTTACTCTATGCCTTTAGTATTTACAAGTGCAATGATAGCAGTGAGCGACATTTAATTTAACAGTTGACCTACATTTGAAAATCCAAATTTTAATTTCGACGTAGCGTTGGAATTGTCAAAAATATTGAAAAAATTCTCACCAAAGAAAGTTTTGTTCGGGAGAAACTTGTCACTTATAATTCTAATATAAAAATCCGGCTGCAGTTTCGTCAGATGGGAGAAGTGTCAAAGTTAAATTGAATATTAGAGGGAAATGATCTCGTCGCCGGCTCTCGTGGAAGTTTCGGTTCGCAGTTCGCACCGACCGAGTAGTTAATCCAATGCCACAATTCACTTGGAGTTGAATGTTCCGGGACAATTGTTTGTTAGTCGCATTGATTATTCATTGTTGGCGGCGCTATGTTTGTATTGTTAAAATTGAATCTAATTGATTTAGGAACACTATTTCGTTATTAGTTTATTTAAATATTGAAAATCAAAAATTAATATCTAATTAAACCATTACATATTTCCTTCAAATATTTAGGAATAGAGGTATTTTTCCGATTCATATAATAACTATACGATATTTTCCTCAAGAGAATTCGGTCCGATATTCGATAGGGCTATCGCCTATTTCATCTTCGTTTAAGATAAATCGACC